>NC_041391.1:304137706-304170810 GCF_002162155.2 Triticum dicoccoides
GTGCAGATATAGATGATTCGTTGCATGACAAGTTGTCTCAACCGCTTCTGCCCAAAAGTGTCTGGGCGTCTTGTACTCATCAAGCATGATTCTCGCCATTTTCATGAGCGTCCGGTTCTACCTCTCAACAACTCCATTTTGTTGAGGTGTGTACGTAGCCAAGAACTCATGTGATATCCCTTCTTCGTCAAGAAAGGTGTCCACACTGGCGTTCTTGAACTCTATTTCGTAGTCGTTGCGAACCTTCTTGATATCCACTTCATTGAATTTGGGCCTTCCTAGCAAAGTTTTTGAAGACCTTTTGAGCCTGCGATTTATCATCAAGAAAGAACACCCACGTAAATCTTGAAAAATCATCAACGATGACTAGTCCAAATGATTTACCACCGATACTTTTTTAAGCGTTGGGACCGAAAATATCCATGTGAAGTAGCTCGAGCAGTCTTCTCGTGGTCATGATGTTCTTCACGGGTGGCTTCCTCCAACCTGTTTTCCTGCTTGGCAGGCGCTGCAAAGTCTATCCTTATCAAATATGACATCTTTAACACCAAGTATATGATCACCTTTAATAAGCTTGTCAAGGTTTCGCATGCCCACATGACCTAACCGTCTATGCCACAACCAGCCTTTGGAAGATTTAGCAATTAAGGAAGTTCTAGGTTGAGCCTTTTTAGTGAAATCAACAATATATAGATCACCTCTACGAATGCCGGTAAAGACCATTTTATGCTTATCTCTTTGAAACACTTGGCAATCTACTTCAGTAAATAGGACATTGAAACCAAAGTTGGCTAGTCTAGATATAGAAAGTAGATTATAGCCAAGAGATTCAACGAGCATAACATTTTGTATGGAGTTGTCATGTGAGATGGCCACCTTACCGAGGCCAACCACCTTACCCCTTGAGTTATCACCGAAAGTGACATATTTTCGAGGGCCGGCGTTTTCAGCAAGCTTACGAAACATATATTTATCTCCGGTCATGTGATCGGTACATCCACTATCAAGGAGCCATTCCTTCCCTCCAGCCATGTAGCCGCGAAGATTAGCCATAAGACAGAAGTGTCTCATAGATTATTCGAGATCAAAGTTATTATCATCATCTTCATTATAGTATCCATGTTCAACATCATTTTGCAAATGATCATTTCCTAGAGAGAGTGGTTCATTAGATATATGATTTTGACAATGTTCATCTCTATGAATTCTAATAGCTTCAGAAATGATATTGCTAATGATTCCAACATCTCCTTTGGCACGCATAAGATTGGTAACCTCAATTAAACAATCTCCAAACTTACGATCATTGGGATTCATCTTATTCAAAGCAATAGACTTATGAATAATCTCATCTAAGTTTTTCGAGGAATAGTCTGAAAATCGATCCTCAAGGAATCTCCATATAGTATAAGCACAATCAAGAGTTTGCAAGTGACCAATCAAATTTCTAGGCAACGCTCTAGTGATATGATTGATAGTTCTAAGATTGCGAATCATGTCAAGAGACTCATCATGGGTAGGATGCAAGGGATCAACAAGGGGTTCACAAGGAGTAGTAATGTACTTGTTCAAGGGATATTCATGAAAAATTCCAAGCATCTCATTTTTCCACTCACTAAAGAACTCTCCATCAAGCATAGGCACTCTTCGTCTAAGACTCCCCAACGTAGACTCATCCAACTTCCTCCAATGGTGATTAAATCAAAGCAATGGAGGCCAAAGCTATGATACGAATTGAAAGGATCGAGAAGAGGTGTATAGAGGGGGTGATTAGACCCTCAACAAATAAAGTTGACAGTTTTTAAGTTTTTCAAGTTGAGGTGATAGATTAACACGGTTTCTAGGATACACAATACAATTCAAGCAAGCATGCAAATAGTATATGAGCAGCGGAAAGTAAAGCATGCAACTTCCAAGAAAGTAAAGGGATGGATTGGAGTGTGCAAATGTAATTGGAGACATGGAGATTTTTGGCATGGTTCCGATAGGTGGTGCTATCGTACATCCACGTTGATGGAGACTTCAACCCACGAAGGGTAACTGTTGCGTGAGTCCACCGAGGTCTCCACCCACGAAGGGTCCATGAAGAAGCAACCTTGTCTATCCCACCATGGCCAACGCCCATGAAGGACTTGCCTCACTTGGGTAGATCTTCACGAAGTAGGCAATCTCCTTGCCCTTTCAAACTTCTTGGTTCAACTACACAATCTTGATGGAGGCTCCCTAGCGACACCTATCCAATCTAGGAGACACCACTCTCCAAAAGGTAATATATGGTGTGTTGATGATGAACTTCTTGCTCTTGTTCTTCAAATGATAGTCTCCCCAACACTCAACTCTCTCTCACAGATTTGGCTATAGTGGAAAGATGATTTGAGTGGAAAGCAACTTGGGGAAGGCTAGAGATCAAGATTCTTGTGGTAGGATTCGAATATCTTGGTCTCAACACATGAGTAGGTGGTTCTCTCTCAGAAAATGAATGCTGGAAGTGTAGGCACGTTCTGATGGCTCTCCTCACAAATGAAGAATGGGTGGAGGGGTATATATAGTGTGGCACCCCGGCTCAGAGCGACCGGTTTACCCTGCATTGCCAGCCCAGATACCTTGTCTTCTGGCAACACACAACAACATGGCACAGAATACAACCGCTTTATTCATGCTAGCGGAACATAGTTCATATTACAATAGTTAGCGAGGCCAAGTGGCACACACGGTGCGGCTGAACAATATGTACATTATTTAGTGAACATAAAGGGGCCTCGATCATGACAACTACTCGGCAGCGGAACAACGTCGTAGCGGGACTCCATAGCACACGGACACCGACGTGGACATGGTCTAGACTCGGACAGCACTCCTTTCCAACGGGACTTTCCTGAAATCCGGCATGACATGCCAGGTCAGTACATTGAATGTACTTGCAAGATCACAATAATCGTAACAAGATGACAGACAATATTATGATATTTATCATGTTTCAATCAACAATGCAGCTATATACCCAACATTATGTGACTATGCTCAACAGGTACTCATTCTCCCAACTTGCTTACCAGATGTGACCAACAAACATAATATTACCAACACATACCCGTGATCTTTACGGTGATCACAACCCAACCATCTCATGGCTCGTGATCCTTACGACGATCACAACCCGACCAACTCATGGCCCGTGATCCTTACGACGATCACAACCCGACCAACTCGTGGCCAACTCAACACGATGACCTCACTGTCATCCTTAGTGCAATTTAGTGTGCATATTTATTAAGTGTTGACCCATGGTGTACCTTACTTTCGAGCGTGTCCGTATCCGTGGACTCGGCTATCGATAGATTAAATACACTCTGCAGAGGTTAGTACACTGTACCCATACTACGGAAACCATGGCCTCACTCTCCCATCCGAGTGGACCAACAGCGTTCCGACGAAACCATTTTACTATCATGACACTCTCCCGGCCCCTCCGACTCAGACCCCACTGGGCTAGTCCTGGGTGGCCCTGTGTCTACCTCCAGACACCTCGACCACCGTCGTGGCCACGATCCACAGTGGGATCCGGTACCAAACTTAACTTAACAACGGGCTCACAAGGTTATGCTTGCCCACCGGGCCAGGGTACAACACACCCATAACCTTCCCTAATTTGAGGTACCGACCAGAGGCACGACAATGAAACGCATTAATGTCGTCCCATACCGGCAAATGTGGTTGCACTAGGAAAGACTCGTTTCAGCGGCACCACGACCCAGTCAACAACATGTTCAAGTTGAATATTAATCAGGTTCAACTTTTAATGTGAAAAGAAAATAACCAGTGTCATACTGCCATACCATGCATCACTTAACATATGCATCACATAACCGTGCAAAACTGCACCAACTACGCTCCCATGGAGCCAACATAAAATCATGGTACTATACTGGTAAAAACCTTTCTTTACTTATACCAGAACCATTTTTAGCAATTATCATCATTATACCTCATGCAAAAATAATATCCAAATTTCTCATCAATTCTATGAACATATTATTTATTTAACTCTAACAACTAAGTTCTCACCACCTTACCAACAATATTTACTTCAAACATACTGAAGTTCAAGCATTTTAACATAACAAGCATATAACAGAATATATTTATTATATAACTAATTAAAATGCATCAATATTCATAAGTTCATGTATGAAAATCAATAATATTGAAGTGGCACCATGAAAATGTTACTGTGGCTTGCCTTAGTACTGATGAGGGTCACAAGGCTCCTGGTGATCCTCTAGACAAGCTAGTTCCTCTGAAAACATTCAAAAACCACAAAAGAATAATATCAAGAAACCTTCTGGAAATTGTCAGAAAATCTAGACAGCAAGGAAAAATCCCATCTTTTGGAGCTGTTAGATTTTTAGACAAAGAACACAATGCAAAAAGAATCACTGCATTTAGCCTTGTAGAATAAAAGTTATGGCTGTTTGAATGCTCCTGGAGTTTAAATAAAATTTAAAAAAAAACGGAGAGGGGGTGACATCGATGGCGTATTTTCCCGGGGAGCCACCACTCATACCGCTTCGCGCACGTTATGAGTGGCTGACTAGCGGGCCCTGCTAGTCAGGCCAGAGGGGGGAAGAAAACAGAGACGAACGGCGGTTCGCTGGAGCGTTCACCGGTGTTGAGGCCTCTTGGGGGAAGATGAGAGGGAGGGATCGACGGAGAAGGTTCTTGTGCACCTACCCTTACCCGTGGCATGGCAAATGGTGACCGGACAACGTCGGTTTCTTCCTCGCAAGCAGAGGCAGAACACGGTGGTCGCCGGAGATGAGGAAGACGACGGCTAGGGGCGGCTCCAGGGGCTCGGGCTTGGCTCGTTGGCTTCACGGAGGAGAGGAGGAGGCCCTAGCGGGGTCGCTATTACACTCCAAAATTTTAATTTGGTTTTTATCAAAAACCTTGTGGTTTTCTTTGAAAAGAGGCCATTTAAATTTTCTTTCAGAAAACCTTCCTCTTAAAAACTTCCTTTGCTTTGGCAAGGATTTTATTTTTTCAAACATTGGTGTTTGAATCTTTTGAAACTTCTTCTCTGTTGGTTCCCTCTGAAATTTATTTTGGGAGTTTAATCTTCTTCTTTTAAAAAAAGAACTCTATGAAAATTTGGGATTTTCATATCTTGGAACCACCCATGACTTGGCATTATTGCCCATGTGGTAAGACCCCTCCAAAACCTCCCCTACACCTTGTGATCAACCTAAGTTCTCTGTCCCAACTAATCCAAGCAAGTTTTGGATTTTATTCTAATTATTTTTCCTCTCAAATCAATTCTGAAAATTATTTGGAGCCTGAGTGATTTTCAAAGCAAGTACCCTTTTGCATTTGAGTTTTGAACTCAAACCAACTCTCCTGGATAGTCCTTTGTACCCACAACCCAGAACCATCTTGATCCACTCCTCCTCTTTTCAAATTTTTCAAAATTCAGTCTCTGCAAGTTTGGACCAGATTTGCCAAATTTGATGAAATTCATATCTACATTCCTCCAAAAATTCCACCAAAAATCATGCAGCCTACTGGAGCAGTGAGAAGCCACTCCACCAAAAATCAGCTCAAGGAAAAATCACCAGAGGCCAAATTCATTCTGTCGAGCACCTTGCATGCACTGTTGCTGTTCAAAATTCAGAAAGTTCAGAGATTCAGTCGTTTGCCCTTCGTCAGACTCGATCACGCGGCCACAGTGCGCTCTGGCGCATTGCACGCAGCCTCTTCTCCCTGGCCAGCACCCCGCACGCATGCTTGGCCGATCCCTGGCATCGGTAGCGACGAGCCTTGCCGGCGTTGGAAGCTTCTGCGGTGGCTGCACCTTCCGTGGCGGCCAACAAGGGCCCGAGCCCTCTCGCCATGCCACCCGGCGCCGCCCAACACCCCCTGGCTCTCCGCATGTCCCTGCCATGCCAGCGCACGCCCGTGGCACCGTCGCCGTGGCCCGGCAAGCACGGAACGTGCTCCCTGCCGCCGACGGGCCGCGCCACCCCCGTTCCGTCGAGCTCGCCCATAGCACCAAATCCCAGCCCGTTTAGCACCTAATGGGACCGATGGACCTCAACGGCGATGCCCAAGCCCCTAATCCCACTGCCCAACCACGGCACCGCCGTAATCACTTGCCGGAGACCCCCGTTCACGGCAACCGCCTCGGGCCGCCTATAAAAAGGGCCCCCGAGCTCACCCTCGTGCACGCATCATCACCTCTCCTCACCAACGCCACGCCAGGCCACTAGGAGGTCCTCGAGGAGGTCTCCTCCCCCAACTCCGGCCGCCCCGATCCGCCTCGGCCTCCACCACGATTCGCTCCGGTGAGGCCATCTCCGGCGCCCAAACCCCATCCGTTACCCCCTCTAGCTACCAGAAGCCTAACCCCCTCTTCAATTTGATCTCTGCAGCCCTCTCCGACGAGTCCCTCGACCACCCGAGCCACCGTCCGCCGGAGCAAAGCTCGCCGTCGACGTGGTACTCACCGGCGACCACCACCACCACCAACCGACGCGGAATGGCGCCCTGAGCATGGAGGTACCCTCCGATCCCCCTGCCTCGCCGTGGATTGCCGCCGGCGACCACCGCGGCTCTCGGGCGCCGACGAGCTTCGTCCCCCCCCCTTTGAAAGTTCAAACCTGACGAGTGGGACCCCACCGTCAGCCTCTCTGCCCTCTCTATTGAATCGTTTTCTGGAAGCGCCTTCGGGCAAAATGCGTTTTCCCTTTGGGCTGGCGTAGTTTCTGCCGAAGCGTTTCTATTTTTATAAGCTAGCCCCTGGAACTTTCTGCTTCATTACAGATGAGTCCCTGGGCAAAAACATTTATAACTTTTAATCAGAAAAGTATTTTTGATTGATTCTTTTTCTGTTCTCTTTAAAATTTTGTTTAGTTTTTTATCAGATTTATTTGAAAAATATTTGGAATACTTTTTGTGCACTCCTTGGTATTTACGATAGCGCATATATTTTCTTTATACCGTAGATACCGAAGGAGGTGACGGAGCCGCGAACTTCACCGAGCTAGGCTCCGACTACTCTGAACCAGGCAAGCATGTTTGAACTTTTGATATGATGAGTGTCTTGGCATGTTTTGCATTTAGTTAGTTTCATGGCATGTTAAGAAGCATATCGATGAACGTTATTTTATGCGATAATGAGGTAAGTGAGTTCGATGATCCATAAGTGGATGGATGTGAGTATGAATGGCCATGTGTTGGCATGAGGATGGGTGAGATGGCAGTGTCGTAGCATGCCAGTCTTATGCCAAACTATGTGACTTCAGTGTCAAACCGTATCGGTCCAGTTCCTCTCATTTCCTTCCCTGTACTACCACATGTTTTCCGCAAGGAATATGGTTTAGTAAGTTGCAAACCGCTTTTCTGGTACACACCAAAAGGAGAGGCCGTGATGATGGTTCCATGGCCCTGGATTAAAGCCAGTCATCCGGTCAGGGGGCATGGGTGTTTCCGGTTGGGACCGAGAGGGGGGCACCCCTTAGAGCGCGCGTATATAAATTTGATCCCATGCTATTCGAGATTGTGATCTCCCCGTCTCAAAAGTTTTCTTGGACGATGTCTAGGGTGATTCCTAGCATCGAGAGGTAGGATGGGTGTGTACTGGTTAGCTGTGTTTTCTTCCGAAATACCATAAACGGAACTAGTCCTTCGTGACTACGGCAATCCGTTGGCTGTGGGAAAATTTTTGTACAAACTCTGCAGAGTCATATATTCCTCCAAATCATCTATTCCATGTCCAAATTCATATTATCTTATCCTAATCAAATGTCAGTTTTGATGGCAGAGACTCCGGTGATTCGCATGAGTGCTAATTCCGGTTAAATGATTATTCCTGTGGATGGACTAACCCATTTATTCTCAAGAATTAAATGTTTATTATGAGTATGATTTACTTGTGAATAAAAGCCCTTTCTGCGATGTCGCTCAGACGTCCGACTGTGGCATTGTTGTATTCTATTTTTTTAAAAAAGCCCTTTCTGTGATGTCGCCCCGACATCCGACTGTGGCATTTCGTTTAAAGCCCTTTCTGTGATGTCGCCCCGACGTCCGACTGTGGCATTTCTTTTAAAGCCCTTTCTGTGATGTCGCCCCGACGTCCGACTGTGGCATTTCTTTTAAAGCCCTTTCTGTGATGTCGCCCCGACGTCCGACTGTGACCTTTCTTTTAAAGCCCTTTCTGTGATGTCGCCCCGACGTCCGACTGTGGTATTTCATTTAAAGCCCTTTATGTGGTGTCGCTAAGACGCCCGACTGTGGCATCATTTCCTTATATTTATTTGTTCACCTTTCGAGGCGTCGCTTCAGACACCCGATCGGTAGTTATTTATGTTTTGTTGGGATTTCAGGCGGACTACCGCCGTTTCCCTTTTACTTACCTTGTTATGCTAATTTTTGAATGTACATTGGTGAATTATTCATGACGCATCCATGCATGCATTTGTTATATCTTACGTCCGAACTGTCTTGCGAGTACTTTCAAAGTACTCACTGGCTTGTTGATTTGGCCAGATGCTGACGAAGGCGATCTCATGGATGAAGAGTTTGATAGCGAGTCCGACACCTAGAGGAGTCCCAGTCAGTCTCGTGCGACCCTGGATTTGGTCACTGTTTTATATCCGCTTCCGCTACCAAATAAATTCATCGAGCCTCACCTCGACGCTCAATGAGATGATAGACTTAGAGTCTTGTATTTCTCTCCCGGCTGTGTTTCTCCACCACCACCCTATCCTCGAGTCAGTAGTATGCCTCCACACCACTGTGTCATGTCCGCCATTATGTATAATTACTGGCGTGCTTGTAATAATTTGGTTGAGCAATCGTAGTTCGACCCTGTAATATATTTTATGCTACTGGCTTATTGTATCAAGAATTTGTCTACCAGTGAGGAGGATTTCTCTCATGCTGGACTCAAAAGATTGGTTTCTCAATAAATATTTCTATTGAGAAACCGGTCGTGACAAGCTTGGTATCAGAGCCAGGCTGACTGTAGGAAGCCACTAGGTGCGATCGCTAATTGGTTATTAGTATGATAGAGCTAATTTAAATTTTTGCAATTGTAGTCATTTTCTGTCAGTCAGCATAAATTTATGATCTGACCATGCAGAATTTTTGCCTACTTTTGTAGATGGACGACAACAGCTGTGAGTCTCAGACCTTCGCCAACGTGCCCGATGGGTTCATCAAGCTTCTTTCTTTCATCGTTCAGGTCGCGATGGGGCCATCCGTGTGCCCAGTCTTCACACTCTGCCAGCACCGAGTCAACAACAGTCTGACCATGCACCAGGCCGCGGTGTAGTTCAAGGGAGGGCGTGGTGAGTTACGCCGCTTCCGGTTCGTGGGAAGAGCCATGCCTACGGAGAGGCATGCTATGCAGATGGCAGCCCGCGAGGCGATAGCTCGTCTCAGGGATGTCCTCCCCGTGATGAAGACTCGTCGTTACCGTTATCTTCCGTGCCATGTGCCTTACACCTGTCACTACGCATACTCCTGCCCCAGAGGAGAACGAGACGAGGCTTTTGAGATGCTCATTGAGTATCTCCGGGCTGTGGAGGCAGCCTTCGACAACCTGGTGGACGACTTCGTAGCTACCCGCATGGACTCAGTTCATGGCTGTGCTGCCAAAAGGAGGGACCTCCTACCCATCGCACCGCCACTGACTTTTGTCTCGTCATCAGCATCTTTTACGCCTACTCGTCGTCGGCCTTCTACCGAAGAATTCAACCAAGTCATTGCACCCACTTCAGCACGCACTACACCACCCTTTGCGCCCACTCCTGTACGTGTTGCTCCGCCCCTGGCAACCGCTCCGTCCACTCTGCGCAACACTACACGTATGGAGCCCATTAGCGAGGAGGAAGTCGAGTCCCCAACCTCGCTACACCTCGCCCTCGGCAGGGCAAAGGAGGTCGTCAACATCTCTGCCTGAGTACGCCTAGCTGCCATGTAATGTACCGCTTTGTAAGATATGTACATAGGTTGTGAGAAGTAGCCTGTTTGCGCATCATGTAGGATCTGGAGAAGTGCACTAGCCTAAATAACATGTCAGGATTTTGTACGCATGTCCTAAGTGATGTATTGTATAATTACCGCTCGCGTGTAAGATATGTAATGAGCAGTCCTTCTCCGTGCGCAAGTCGATTTGTTTTTCTTAAGTAAGCTGAGTTATTTAATTTTATTTGCCAGCTTTATGCATTTATGGATTTGTTTTTGCAACTCTTTCCGCTTTTCTTATGGGTCTTACAAATATATCCCCAGAGTGAAAAATGTCTCGTCCTTGGACTCGCTCCATGCCAATTCCACCAGAGGAAAATTATGATGCACAACCCAGCAACGAGTTCACTCAGGGACAGTCAAGCCAACAGGGCAGTGAATCGGCACTTTCACAAATGTGCCGCCTTTATAAGCAGAGTCAGCAACAACATCGGGAAATGATGAACCAAGTCATCAACATGGGAAATCACCATGGACAGTATCAGCAGCATTCCAAGTTATCTGAGCTACAGAAGACACGTCCTCAAACATTTTCTCACACTGACAAACCTCTTGAAGCCGAGGACTGGCTTCGAGATATGGAGAGAAAATTAATTATTGCAAAATGTTCAGACCCCGAGAAGGTATTATATGCTCCGCACTATCTCACAGGAGCAGCAGCATCGTGGTGGGAGAATTTTCTGCACATGCATCCCAACGAAAATGACATAACCTGGGATGATTTCAAGGAAGGTTTCCGTGGTGCACACATTCCTAAGAGTATTATGAAAATCAAAAAGAGAGAGTTCGATGACCTCAAACAAAGGAACATGACAGTGTCAGATTACAACAGTCAATTTACTCTATTGTCCCGCTACGCCAATGAAGAGCGTATGACTGAAATCAAGAAGATGGAGAAATTCCTTGGCGGTCCGGCGCCCGCGTTTAAATGCCAACTGGTCGTGCACACTTTTCCTGATTTTAAAACACTGGTGGACAAAGCCATTACTCTGGAAAATGAGAGACACAGTCTGGAAGATATCCGCAAGCGGAAAAGGGACCAGACTAGCCATGCTCGCAATCACCGAAGCAAGACAGATTTTCAAAAGGGTGGGACACACAAATCCTCATCCAATGTCTCACGCCCAATCAAGAATTTTCATGCAAGGGACAAGGAATTCACCTATCACCCCGGCGTTACTTGTTACGCTTGTGGAGAAGAAGGGCACTATGCCAAATAGTGCCCCAAGCCAAGGAATTCAACCCCAAAGCCGAACAACGGCGGCAACAATTCCGCGCCCAAGCGAAACAATTTCAATCCCAACAATAACCACAGGAAGGGTCATCTGAACCACGTAACCAAAGAGGAGGCACAAAATGCTCCGAATATCGTACTCGGTACGTTTCCTGTCAACACAATACCTGCAATGGTTTTGTTTGATTCTGGAGCTTCTCACTCTTTCATTTCGAAAATTTTTGCTTTGCAAAATAATTTTTCGATGCTTCCTTTGGAGAAATCCATGATCATCAAGTCCCCTGGGATTCAGCAAGTTACTGAGAACTACTGTCAAAATGTGGTCATTGAGTTTGAAGGATTGGAGTTTCACGCAAATCTTATTGTGTTGGAAAATAAAGGACTGGATGTCATCCTAGGGATGGATTGGCTAACCACCAATAAGGGTTTTATCGACTGTTTCAACAGGACAGTAATTCTCACACACCACCAAGGGAAGACAATAAGAGTATCAGCCAAGGAAGGAAAAATACCCCGGCAACCGAGATTAAATAAGGTGGACGTTTCTGAGCTAAACAAGGTTCCAGTAGTGTGTGAATTTCCAGATGTATTCCCTGAAGAACTACCGGGCATGCCACCAGATCGAGAAATAGAATTCCGCATTGAGCTAGCACCAGGAACCACCCCCACATACAAGAAACCATACAGAATGGCACCATCCGAGTTGATCGAGTTGAAGAAACAAATAAAGGAATTACTGGAAAAAGGATACATTCGAGCCAGCTCCTCACCTTGGGGATCACCAATTTTATTTGCCAAAAAGAAGGATGGAACGTTGAGATTGTGTATTGACTATCGAGCACTTAACATGGTCACAGTCAAAAACAAATACCCGATGCCAAGGATAAACGATTTGTTTGATCAACTCGCTCAGGCCAAGGTATTCTCAAAAATTGACTTAAGGTCAGGATACCATCAATTGAAGGTACGAACGGAAGATATCCCCAAAACAGCCTTCACCTCCAGATATGGACTGTACGAGTTCACAGTGATGCCATTTGGATTAACTAACGCCCCAGCATATTTTGTTCACCTTATGAACAAAGTATTTATGAAGTTTATGGACAAGTTCGTCGTGGTATTCATCGACGATATTCTGATATACTCCAAGACACCAGAAGAGCACGCAGAACACCTCAGGATTGTGCTAGGAGAGCTAAGAAAACACCAATTGTATGCCAAGTTCAGCAAGTGCGAATTTTGGCTAAGACAAGTAGGCTTTCTAGGCCACGTACTGACCCAAGACGGTATCGCAGTGGACCCAGAGAAAGTCAAGACTTGGCTGGAAGTCACTAGCCAGTGTAACAGACATACGGAGTTTCTTGGGAATGGCAGGATATTACCGCAGATTTATTGAAGGATTTTCCACCATAGCCAAGCCTATGACACAGTTGCTCAAGAAAGATAAGAAGTTTGAATGGACAGAAGCCTGCGAGAAAAGTTTCCAAGAGCTAAAGCGGAAGTTAACGACAGCACCGGTATTAATTGTACCCGACATACACAAGAATTTTGAATTATATTGTGACGCGTCCAGAAAGGGTCTCGGATGCGTGTTGATGCAGGAAGGCAAGGTTGTCGCCTACGCTTCAAGGCAACTTCGCAAGCATGAGGAAAATTATCCCACTCATGACTTAGAAATGGCAGCAGTTATTCATGCACTCAAGGAATGGAGGCACTTCTTACTTGGGAATCGATGTGAAATATATACGGATCACAAAAGTCTCAAATATATTTTCACACAGCCAGAACTAAAGTTACGGCAACGACGTTGGTTGGAGTTGGTAAAGGATTATGATGTTGGTATCCATTACCATCCAGGGAAAGCAAATGTAGTGGCCGATGCCCTTAGTTGGAACCCCAGCTCCGACGAAAACAATCTGCACAGCTTGAGGCCCGAATTCCAACAAGAATTTGCCAAGCTCAACTTGATAATGGTAGCAGAAGGCACCATATCAAACTTGGAAATACAACCCAACCTTGTGGAGAAAATTAAAGAAGCTCAGCCCGGTCACACCAGCATCGAAGGCATCAAAAGAAAGTTGAGTATGGGCAAGGCCTCGGAATTCGTAATAGACAATGAAGGAATATTATGGTACGGAGAAAGGCTCTGCGTGCCAAACATAGAAGACCTTAAGCAGCAAATTTTAGCTGAAGCACACACCACTCCATATTCAATCCACCCTGGAGGAACCAAAATGTATAAGGATATTCAGGAAAGATTTTGGTGGCACGGTATGAAGAGGGACATAGCCACCTTCATTGCATGTTGCGACTCATGTCAACGCATAAAAGCTGAGCATCAGAGACCAGCCGGACTACTGCAACCGAACAAAATAACTGAGTGGAAATGGGATGAAATAGGGATGGATTTCATTGTCGGACTACCTCGGTCGCGACACGGGAATGATGCCATATGGGTCATCACTGACAGGTTGACCAAAGTGGCACACTTTATTCCAGTGAAGACGACCCACACCACTCAAAGGCTTGCCAGGATTTATCTTTCCTGCATAGTTTGTCTGCACGGTGTCCCGAAGACTATAATATCTGACAGAGGCACTCGGTTCGTCTCAAGATTTTGGGAGCATTTACAACAGGCTCTGGGAACCCAACTAGCCTTCAGTACCACATACCACCCATAGACTGATGGACAGACTGAACGCGTAAACCAAATTTTAGAAGACATGCTGAGAGCATGTGTCCTCACATATGGAACCAGTTGGGAAGAAAGCCTGCCATACGCCGAGTTCGCGTATAACAATAGCTACCAGGCTAGCCTACAAATGGCACCATTTGAGGCTTTATATGGACGAAGATGTCGTACCCCGTTAAATTGGTCAGAGACCAGAGACAGCCGCATCTTCGGACCAGATATGCTCAGAGAAGCCGAGGAAAAGGTCAAGCTAATCAGAGACCGACTTAAGACCGCTCAAAGTCAACAGAAGAGTTATTATGATCAGAAACATCGTAGGGTCAGCTTCGAACCCGGTGAGTTTGTATACTTGAGAGTATCCCCTATGAGAGGACTGCAATGGTTTAAGATTAAAGGAAAGTTAGCACCAAGATTCATTTGACCATTCTGCATAGTGGCACGAAGAGGCACTGTAGCCTACCAGCTAGACTTACCCGAAGACTTGTCCGACATTCACGACGTGTTCCACGTCTCTCAATTAAGGAAGTGCATAAGCAACCCAGAGAAACAAGTATCCCATGAAAACATTGACGTGCAGCCAGACCTCACTTATCGGGAATGTCCCGTAAGAATATTAGAGGAGTCTGAAAGGAGGACCCGACAGAAGACCATCAAGTTTTTCAAAGTCCAGTGGAGAAATCACACCGACAGTGAAGCAACTTTGGAAAGCGAGGATTTTCTTCGGACAGAGCATCCACACTTATTTAAGGATCAGCTGAAATCTCGGGGACGAGATTTTTCCTAAGGGGGTAGGTGTTGTGACACTCCAAAAGTTTAATTTGGTTTTTATCAAAAACCTTGTGGTTTTCTTTGAAAAGAGGCCATTTAAATTTTCTTTCAGAAAACCTTGCTCTTAAAAACTTCCTTTGCTTTGGCAAGGATTTTATTTTTTCAAACATTGGTGTTTGAATCTTTTGAAACTTCTTCTCTGTTGGTTCCCTCTCAAATTTATTTTGGGAGTTTAATCTTCTTCTTTTAAAAAAAGAACTCTATGAAAATTTGGGATTTTCATATCTTGGAACCACCCATGACTTGGCATTATTGCCCATGTGGTAAAACCCCTCCAAAACCTCCCCTACACCTTGTGATCAACCTAAGTTCTCTGTCCCAACTAATCCAAGCAAGTTTTGGATTTTATTCTAATTATTTTTCCTCTCAAATCAATTCTGAAAATTATTTGGAGCCTGAGTGATTTTCAAAGCAAGTACCCTTTTGCATTTGAGTTTTGAACTCAAACCAACTCTCCTGGATAGTCCTTTGTACCCACAACCCAGAACCATCTTGATCCACTCCTCCTCTTTTCAAATTTTTCAAAATTCAGTCTCTGCAAGTTTGGACCAGATTTGCCAAATTTGATGAAATTCATATCTACACTCCTCCAAAAATTCCACCAAAAATCATGCAGCCTACTGGAGCAATGAGAAGCCACTCCACCAAAAATCAGCTCAAGGAAAAATCACCAGAGGCCAAATTCATTCTGTCGAGCACCTTGCATGCACTGTTGCTGTTCAAAATTCAGAAAGTTTAGAGATTCAGTCGTTTGCCCTTCGTCAGACTCGATCACGCGGCCACAGTGCGCTCTGGCGCGTTGCACGCAGCCTCTTCTCCCTGGCCAGCACCCCGCACG
The DNA here is from genome assembly GCF_002162155.2 of Triticum dicoccoides. NCBI lineage: Eukaryota > Viridiplantae > Streptophyta > Magnoliopsida > Poales > Poaceae > Triticum > Triticum dicoccoides. The sequence continues at coordinate 304,153,322 of NC_041391.1, forward strand.
CACGCTTGGCCGATCCCTGGCGTCGGTAGCGACGAGCCTTGCCGGCGTTGGAAGCTTCTGCGGTGGCTGCACCTTCCGTGGCGGCCAACAAGGGCCCGAGCCCTCTCGCCACGCCACCCGGCGCAGCCCAACACCCCCTGGCTCTCCGCGTGTCCCTGCCATGCCAGCGCACGCCCGTGGCACCGTCGCCGTGGCCCGGCAAGCTCGGAACGTGCTCCCTGCCGCCGACGGGCCGCGCCACCCCCGTTCCGTCGAGCTCGCCCATAGCACCAAATCCCAGCCCGTTTAGCACCTAAATGGGACCGGTGGACCTCAACGGCGATGCCCAAGCCCCTAATCCCACTGCCCAACCACGGCACCGCCGTAATCACTCGCCGGAGACCCCCGTTCATGGCAACCGCCTCGGGCCGCCTATAAAAAGGGCCCCCGAGCTCACCCTCGTGCACGCATCATCACCTCTCCTCACCAACGCCACGCCAGGCCACTAGGAGGTCCTCGAGGAGGTCTCCTCCCCCAACTCCGGCCGCCCCGATCCGCCTCGGCCTCCACCACGATTTGCTCCGGTGAGGCCATCTCCGGCGCCCAAACCCCGTCCGTTACCCCCTCTAGCTACCAGAAGCCTAACCCCCTCTTCAATTTGATCTCTGCAGCCCTCTCCGACGAGTCCCTCGACCACCCGAGCCGCCGTCCGCCGGAGCAAAGCTCGCCGTCGACGTGGTACTCGCCGACGACCACCACCACCACCAACCGACGTGGAATGGTGCCCTGAGCACGGAGGTACCCTCCGATCCCCCTGCCTCGCCGTGGATCGCCGCCGGCGACCACCGCGGCTCTCGGGCGCCGACGAGCTTCGTCCCCCCCCTTTTTTAAAGTGCAAACCTGACGAGTGGGACCCCACCGTCAGCCTCTCTGCCCTCTCTATTGAATCGTTTTCTGGAAGCACCTTCGGGCAAAATGCATTTTCCCTTTGGGCTGGCGTAGTTTCTGCCGAAGCATTTCTGTTTTTATAAGCTAGCCCCTGGAAACTTTCTGTTTCATTATAGATGAGTCCCTGGGCAAAAACATTTATAACTTTTAATCAGAAAAGTATTTTTGATTGATTCTTTTTCTGTTCTCTTTAAAATTTTGTCTAGTTTTTTATCAGATTTATTTGAAAAATATTTGGAATAATTTTTGTGCACTCTTTGGTATTTACGATAGCGCATATATTTTCTTTATACCGTAGATACCGAAGGAGGTGACGGAGCCGCAACTTCACCGAGCTAGGCTCCGACTACTCTGAACCAGGCAAGCATGTTTGAACTTTTGATATGATGAGTGTCTTGGCATGTTTTACATTTAGTTAGTTTCATGGCATGTTAAGAAGCATATCGATGAACGTTATTTTATGCGATAATGAGGTAAGTGAGTTCGATGATCCATAAGTGGATGGATGTGAGTATGAATGGCCATGTGTTGGCATGAGGATGGGTGAGATGGCAGTGTTGTAGCATGCCAGTCTTATGCCAAACTATGTGACTTCAGTGTCAAACCGTATCGGTCCAGTTCCTCTCATTTCCTTCCCTGTACTACCACATGTTTTCCGCAAGGAATATGGTTTAGTAAGTTGCAAACCGCTTTTCTGGTACACACCAAAAGGAGAGGCCATGATGATGGTTCCATGGCCCTGGATTAAAGCCAGTCATCCGGTCAGGGGGCATGGGTGTTTCCGGTTGGGACCGAGAGGGGGGCACCCCTTAGAGCGCGCGTATATAAATTTGATCCCATGCTATTCGAGATTGTGATCTCCCTGTCTCAAAAGTTTTCTTGGACGATGTCTAGGGTGATTCCTAGCATCGAGAAGTAGGATGGGTGTGTACTGGTTAGCTGTGTTTTCTTCTGAAATACCGTAAACGGAACTAGTCCTTCGTGACTACGGCAATCCGTTGGCTGTGGGAAAAATTTTGTACAAACTCTGGAGAGTCATATATTCCTCCAAATCATCTATTCCATGTCCAAATTCATATTATCTTATCCTAATCAAATGTCAGTTTTGATGGCAGAGACTCCGGTGATTCGCATGAGTGCTAATTCCGGTTAAATGATTATTCCTGTGGATGGACTATCCCATTTATTCTCAAGAATTAAATGTTTATTATGAGTATGATTTACTTGTGAATAAAAGCCCTTTCTGCGATGTCGCTCAGACGTCCGACTGTGGCATTGTTGTATTCTATTTTTTTTAAAAGCCCTTTCTGTGATGTCGCCCCGACATCCGACTGTGGCATTTCGTTTAAAGCCCTTTCTGTGATGTCGCCCCGACGTCCGACTGTGGCATTTCTTTTAAAGCCCTTTCTGTGATGTCGCCCCGACGTCCGACTGTGGCATTTCTTTTAAAGCCTTTTCTGTGATGTCGCCCCGACGTCCGACTGTGGCATTTCTTTTAAAGCCCTTTCTGTGATGTCGCCCCAACGTCCGACTGTGGCATTTCTTTTAAATTCCTTTCTGTGATGTCGCCCCGACGTCCGACTGTGGTATTTCATTTAAAGCCCTTTATGTGGTGTCGCTAAGACGCCCGACTATGGCATCATTTCCTTATATTTATTTGTTCACCTTTCTAGGCGTCGCTTCAGACACCCGATCGGTAGTTATTTATGTTTTGTTGGGATTTCAGGCGGACTACCGCCGTTTCCCTTTTACTTACCTTGTTATGCTAATTTTTGAATGTACATTGGTGAATTATTCATGACGCATCCATGCATGCATTTGTTATATCTTACATCTGAACTATCTTGCGAGTACTTTCAAAGTCCTCACTAGCTTGTTGATTTGGCCAGATGCTGACGAAGGCGATCTCATGGATGAAGAGTTTGATAGCGAGTCCGACACCTAGAGGAGTCCCAGTCAGTCTCGTGCGACCCTGGATTTGGTCACTGTTTTATATCCGCTTCCGCTACCAAATAAATTCATCGAGCCTCACCTCGACGCTCGATGAGATGATAGACTTAGAGTCTTGTATTTCTCTCCCCACTGTGTTTCTCCACCACCGCCCTATCCTCGAGTCAGTAGTATGCCTCCACACCACTGTGTCATGTCCGCCATTATGTATAATTACTGGCGTGCTTGTAATAATTTGGTTGAGCAATCGTAGTTCGACCCTGTAATATATTTTATGCTACTGGCTTATTGTATCAAGAATTTGTCTACCAGTGAGGAGGATTTTTCTCATACTGGACTCAAAAGATTGGTTTGCCAATAAATATTTTTATTGAAAAACCGGTCGTGACAGTCGCCTCGGCTTGGGAGTGGCCGAAGCTGCGGGATCAATCCAAGGGGGATCGTCGGCGAGCTCGGCTCGGGGACGGCAGCCCGCGGCCTGCCCAGCCGGGCTGCGGCTTCTAGTGGCTATGGGAGGGAGGTGTGGTGAGGTGCGGTGCTCCAGGAGGCTGCGGAGGGGGCTATTTATAGGCGGGGTGGCGAGGAGGGCTCGGGCTCCACCGGAGGACAACTGTCGCCGGCGCCCGGCGCTGAATGGTGCCAGAGAGAGAGGGAGAAGGCGACGGGGTTCACGCGGGAGCTGTGCAGGGATGCGGACGAGCACAGGAGCCATGAGGAAGGGGATGAACACAGTGCGCGGGCACTGTGCCGTTGGCCGGACCGTGCCCGTGCTCGCTGCGGCGAGCTCCGGCATCGGCGAGCGGCAGGGAGGAGTTAAGGGGGTGGAGACGAGGATGGTGGAGCGGGGGGACAAGCCCAGGCTGGCCGAGCAGCGGGCACACGCGCCACAGATGCACTGGCGACATGTAGAGCGCGCGTTTGGCATGCCAGCACCCTCGGACGAACGCGGTCACCGCATGGACCATGACATCAGGCCACATATGCACTAACCATGATGTCTGGCGTGTAGTCCTTAGTAACTTTAGGTGTTACCACAGCTCGGTTGGTTTCCAGGTGCAGTAGAAGTGAAATGGTGAAGATGTTTAGTTACTGGACAGAAACTTTGAACAGTTACTGTGGTCAAACCACAGTGATTCAAGGGCTGATCTTTGGGGTTTTACTGACTCTTACTAAGGTGAATAAGCACAGGGAAAACCAGCTGCATTGGAGCTAGTAAAAAGGTAGTTTCTGTAGAAACTACCATTTCAGCCCAGAAGTGAAAATATTTTCTGTAGCAAAAATACTCCAAAAAGCGGTGAAATATTTTTTCTCAGAAATGTGCCCTAGGGTCCAAAGAATATTTGGGATTTTTCTCAGGATTTTTGGGCCAACAGAAATGAGGGTTGCTTTGGAGGTCAAAGGTTTTAGCTAGGGTTTAGGAGGCAAAATGAATATTTTTCATTTAAGAAAAATATTCCAAGCAATTTTGTTGGATTGGCCAGGAGTGAAATGATGGATTAGAAGAGGAGAGGAGGCACTTGGGTTGAAAATCAAGGGATACCCAAGTGATCAAGTCCAAATGGAATGACTCAAAACTCCAAATTCGAACCAACTCAGATGAAAATCAGGCAAAGAAAAGAGGGCAAAAACCAGGCTATGAAAAACCTCCCCCACTTAGAATGAATCTTGTCCTCGAGATTCGGTTGCTTGGGAAAACCATTCTGGATAACATTCCCTAAGAAATTCTTCTGATTCCCGGGTTGATTGTGATTCGGTATGATGCATCCATTGAACCTTGTAAAATTTCCGTGACTTACTGCGAGTGACTCTTTCCATCAGATCCAAAATTTTCACTGGCCTCTCTTCGTAGGTCCCTTTGCCAGCTCTTTCTCTGCCAAATCGGTATTTTTCTCGGGTGGTGAGATGCACCATCGTGGTTGTGAAACATGGAACACGTTGTGCATGTCGGACAGTTCCAGAGGCAACTCCAACTGATATGCCATAGCACCTACTCGTGTCATGACGGGAAATGGACAAATATACCTGGGTGCCAATTTTCCACGGGTTTGGAACCTTCTTACTCCCTTCATGGGTGTGACTCGTAGGTAGACATGTTCTCCGGGTTCAAAACTGATCTGTCGGTGCTTTGCATCATAATAACTTTTCTATCGCGATTTGGCCAGCTGCAATCTGTCTCGGATCTCTTTGACTTGCTTTTCGGCCTCCAGCATGAGATCTGTTCCGAAAATACAGCTGTCTCCGGTTTGAGACCAATTTAATGGAGTGCGGCACTTACGGCCATACAAAGCTTCATAAGGTGACATCTTCAAACTGGTCTGGAATCCATTGTTATATGAGAAGTCGGCGTATGGCAAGCAATCTTCCCATTGTGGTCCGTGGGCTAAAACACAGGCTCGGAGCATATCTTCGAGTATCGGATTTACTCTTTCAATTTGCCTATCCGTCTGAGGGTGATAAGCAGTGCTGTATTTTAATTCCGTCCCAAGGGCTTGATGAAGACGGGTCCAGAAAGCAGAGGTGAATAGTGAACCTCAGGCAGTAGTGATGGTTTGGGGAACTCCGTGCAAACTGACAATCCTGGATACATACAGTCGGGCAAGCTCATCTGCTTGGTATGAGGTTTTGACTGGGAGAAAGTGAGCCACCTTGGTTAATGTATCCACTATGACCCAGATCACATTATTGCCTCATCGGGTCCTGGGTAATCCTGTGATGAAATCCATACAGACATCGTCCCATTTCCATTGTGATACGGGCAGTGGTTGGAGAAGTCCGGCTGGTTTCTAATATTCCGCCTTAACCTTGTTGCAGATGTCGCAACAGGCCACGAAATAAGCAATGTCTTTCTTCATTCCATCCCACCAGAATATTTGTCGAAGGTCTTCATAAATTTTTGTGGCTCCAGGGTGGATTAAATACGAGGACTCATGGGCTTATGACAAAATTTTCTGCTTTAGGTCAGCTTGATTAGGCACACAAATCCTTCCCCTGAATCAGAGGGTACCGCACTGATCCTTCGAGAAATCGGATGACTTGATGTGTTTCTGCAGTTTGGAGTCGCCTGGCTGGGCCTTGCGGATTTCTTCCTCAAGAGTAGGAGTGACCGTCAGAATATTGGCAAGACCGGCCTCCACAACAACCAGGTTGAGCTGAGCCATTTCTTCTTTGATTTCAAAAGGCAGAGATTCCAGTATGACGTTTAAACTGACGGGCTTTCGACTGAGTGCATCAGGAACCACGTTGGCCTTACCCGGATGGTAATTTATTCCAAGATCATAATCCTTGACCAACTCCAACCATCTTCGCTGACGAAGATTTAAATCCGACTGGGTAAATATGTATTTGAGGCTTTTGTGGTCGGTAAAAATTTGGCACCTTTTTCCAATGAGGTAGTGTGTCCAAAATTTTAAAGCATGAACTACCGCGGACAATTCCAAATCATGAGTGGGGTAATTGCCTTCATGAGGTTGTAGCTGGCATGAGGCGTAGGCTACTACCTTGCCATCTTGCATAAGCACGCACCCAAGTCCCTGTCGGTAAGTGTCGCAATATACGTCAAAGCTGCGGTAGATATCTGGAAGTGTTAATACCGGCGCAGTTGTTAAGCGCTTCTTCAACTCGGTGAAACTTTTCTCACAGTATGACGTCCATTCAAACTTCTTATCCTTTTTAAGCAACTCCGTCATGGGCTTAGCAATCTTGGAGAACCCTTCAATAAATCGACGGTAATATCCGGCTAATCCAAGAAAACTCCGGATCTGAGACACGGTGGCGGGTGGCAACCAGTCGAGCACGTCTTTTACTTTGCTAGGGTCCACGGCTGTTCCTTCAGCGGATAGTATATGTCCGAGGAACCCAACTTTCTTGAGCCAAAACTCGCATTTACTGAACTTGGCGTACAACTGGTGCTTACGGAATCGTTGTAGCACTGCGCGGAGGTGTTCTTTATGCTCTTCTTCATTTCTTGAATAGATAAGTATATCATCGATGAAGACGACCACGAACTTATCAAGGAAATCCATGAACACTTTGTTCATCATGTACATGAAGAAAGCAGGGGCGTTGGTGAGGCCAAAGGACATGACGGTATATTCATAAAGACCGTAGAGAGTGGTGAACGCGGTCTTGGGAATATCCTCCTTTTTAATTTTGAGCTGGTAATACCCAGTCCGCAAATCAATTTTTGAGAAGACCTTGGCTCCACTGAGTTGATCAAACAAATCATCAATTCTTGGCAGAGGGTATTTGTTCTTGATCGTGACATCATTCAACTGTCGGTAGTCCACACACATGCGAAGGCTGCCATATTTCTTGTCCACAAAAATAGCGGGTGATCCCCATGGCGAGGAACTGGGGCGGATATATCCCTTTTGGAGCATTTCATCAAGCTGTTTATTTAGCTCCACCAACTCAGATGACGGCACTCGATAATATTTCTTGTGTATTGGTGTGGTTCCGGGCACAAGTTCTATTGCAAACTAAAGCTCCCGGTCAGGTGGCATGCCTGGCAGTTCTTCTGGGAATACATCGGGAAACTCACTGACCACTAGGATTAATTACATTTCTGCGAATGCTGTAAAAACCATTTCCTTGGAGGGTATGCTTCTACGAGCAATCAACTTGGTAGCTTGTCCATCTTGTCAGGTCAAGTTGACTTCCCGGGTTGCACAATTTATGCATACTTGGTACTGAGTCAGCCAATTCATACCCAAGATAACATCCAATTTTTTAGACTCGATCACTATCAAAGACGTCGGAAAAGTGATTTCGTTGATCCTAGCTTCCAGATTGCGGCAGCGAGATTGCTTTGAATAATAGATCTCGGGGTTTGTACCAGCATATTTTTGCCCAAAAGCGAACAAGGAAATTTGTTTTGGGCGACAAAACTCCGAGAAATAAAAGAGTGGGAAGCCCTAGAGTCAAATAAAATTACTGCAGGTATGTTATTAACAGGGAACATACCAATGACGACCTCGGGATTTGCTTGGGCTTCGTCGGCTGAAATGTGATGAACGTATCCCGTGACGTCGTGCTGACTTGGACCAGCTTCCAAGTAATGGATTTGAGGCTTGAACGTAGCATTGGTCCGAGTGTTCTTGGGACACTGTTTGGCATAATGTCCGGTTTGTCTGCAACTATACCAGGAGTTGTTGCGCAGACGATTCTCCATAACTGGGTTGAGCACATCATTCTTTACTTGGGTGGTGGTCTTGTTAAAATTTTGTTGCCAACTGGGCTGGTATGCCATCGGAGTTGGGCTCAAATTTGCGTTTGTGATCATTATGGGCAGACTTAGTATCTGACATGAGCTTGTGCTCCCTTTCAGCAATGAAAGCCTTGTTCACCAGGGTTTGAAAATCTAGAAAATCGAACATACTGAGAGCACAACGAAATTGCGGGTTTAATCCACCAAGAAAGCGGTCCATCTTCCTTTCTTCAGTGGCCACGTCATATTGAGAGTAACGTGACAGGTGATTGAATTTTTGTAAATATTCTCCCACTAGCTGACTTCCTTGGAGGAGCGCGAGAAATTCATGCTGCTTAGTCTTCATAATTCCCGCAGGGATGTGATATTTTTGGAATTGCTCCTTGAATCTTGGCCAGGTAATTGCTTCATGCTCAGTCGCTATAGCTTTCTCACTTTCCCACCATATGGCAGCAATGCCTTCCAGATAATGTGCTACAAATGGAAATTTATCTTCTTCATCAGTTCGAGCAACCTCAAGTTTCTTTTCCATAGTTCTTAACCAATCATCTGCATCCAGGGGATCAACGGCCTGAGTGAAACTGGGAGGCTTAGTCCTTTGAAAATCAGATAGCTTTGAGTGGGAGGTAGCCTGATTCCCATTCTGTCCAACCATTGCTTGAATACTTCTAAATATTTCCATTAGATCATTGTTTCGTCGTTCCTCGAACATACGCACAATTTGCTTGGTGGAGGGCGGATTTGGCAGTGGAGGCGGTGGTGGAACGTACGGCTCGGGTGATTGTCCTGCCTGCCGTGCGGACCGCCGAACAGGGGAACCCTCACGAACGTTGCTACTGCAGCCTTCCCGTGTCATCCTAATATGATTTTTCCCAAGTCAATGCAACAGAGATGAGAAGCATTCAACAAAAATTGGGGAGAAGCCAGCAACAAAAACCAAGCGAAACCGAAAAGATGAAGAAAATACGGCGAATAAAATAAAGTCCAACATAATTATACATAGACTCATACATGAATGATAACAACATGCCAGGTCCAACTTCCATCATACATGAAATGAAACAGCATGACTAGTAAGGTTACAACCATACTCCATCCCGACAACTGACAATACTCGAAAGCTCTACTGCTCAGCTGGCGCTGCGGTGTCCTCTCCTGATGCGGACTCGGATCCAGAACTAACGGGATTAACGGAGACCTCCAGGTTAAAAGTGACACGACGACGCTGCCTCGAGGGCTCTCCCTCATGGGCAGGTGAAGGGCGGATCATCGAGGCTGCAGGAGTGGCGAGGAGTGAAACCCACTCTGCAGGAGCACTAAGGGGACTCGCAGTCGCGGTGCTCGAGCTACTCGGGGGAGTAATAGGGGAAACAGGGGATCTAGAACTGGTAGGAACGTAGGGGATAAATCCCACAGATGGAGAAGCAGTGGCTGAGCGAGCAGTGACTAAAGTAGAGGCTAAAGCAGTACGGGCACGACTCAGCTCATGAGCCAGCTCGTAGATCAGAAGATAACTAGCAGTGATGTAGCGAGAAAGATGACTAGCGACACTATCAGACTCCGGATCAATGACAGGAAAACGGACACTACCATTATCATGGAGAGAGCGGTAGTAGTGGAAACCTGGGTGGTTCTGCATCCAGACCTCGTTGTAGCGGAGCTCAACAAGTACCTCGAATGCAGCAAACTGGACAGCCTGACAAGCGAAAGAAGCGTAGCCGCTACGAGAGGTACGAGTGTAAGAACTGGAATCAGAACTGGTGCACAGAGTAACCACGGCGTGATACTCATACACTGAGTCAGCTAGGCGCTCCCGGTAGACACGATAGACAGGATCGTCTCCATGAGGGTATAGCCGACGCAACACATTGCGAAGAAGATGCGGCGACGTGTACGACATCAGCCGCAACTGGCACGAATACATCACTAGAGCCATCTACACTCACAACCATTAGCAGGTTAGCATAGAAAGAATAAATATAATCAGTGCATGCAATGCAACAACCAGTTACAGTTATTACTGACACTCAGCTACAACTCGTATCTAGCATCTAGTTAACTCGGCTTAGTCTAGTGTGGCCTACAGTCAGCGCGGCTCTCGTACCAAGTGTTGTGGCACCCCGGCTCAGAGCGACCGGTTTACCCTGCATTGCCATCCTAGAGACCTTGTCTTCTGGCAACACACAACAACATGGCATAGAATACAAGCGCTTTATTCATGCTAGCAGAACATAGTTCATATTACAAAAGTTAGCGAGGCCAAGCGGCACACACGGTGCGGCTGAACAATATGTACATTATTTAGTGAACATAAAGGGGCCTCGATCATGACAACTACTCGGCAGCGGAACAACGTCGTAGCGGTACTCCATAGCACAACGACACCGACATGGACACGGTCTAGACTCGGATGGCACTCCTTTCCAACGGGACTTTCCTGAAATCTGGCATGACACGCCAGGTCAGTACATTGAATGTACTTGCAAGCTCACAATAAGCATAACAAGATGACAGACAATATTATGATATTTATCGATGTTTAATCAAGAATGCAGCTATATACCCAACATGATGTGACTATGCTCAACTGGCACTCATTCTCCCAACTTTCTTACCAAATGTGACAAACAAACATAATATTACCAACACATACTCGTGATCCTTACGGCGATCACAACCCGACCATCTCATGGCCCGTGATCCTTATGGCGATCACAACCCGACCAACTCGGGGCCCGTGATCCTTATGGCGATCAAAACCTGACCAACTCGTGGCCAACTCAACACGATGACCTCACTGTCATCCTTAGTGCAATTTAGTGTGCATATTTATTTAGTGTTGATCCATGGTGTACCTTACTTTCGAGCATGTCCGTATCCGTGGACTCGGCTATCAATAGATTAAATACACTCTGCATAGGTTAGTACACTGTACCCACACTACGAAACCCATGGCCTCACTCTCCCATCCGAGTGGACCAACAGCATTCCGACGAAACCATTTCACTGTCATGACACTCTCCCGGCCCCTCCGACTCAGACCCCACTGGGCTAGTCCTGGGTGGCCCCGTGTCTACCCTCCAGACACCTCGACCACCGTCGTGGCCACGATCCACAGTGGGATCCGGTACCAAACTTAACTTAACAACGGGCTCAGAAGGTTATGCTTGCCTACCGGGCCAGCGTACAGCAGGCCCATAACCTTCCCTAATTTGAGGTACCGACCAGAGGCACGACAATGAAACGCATTAAGGTCGTCCCATACCGGCAAATGTGGTTGCACTGGGAAAGACTCGTTTCAGCGGCACCACGACCCGGTCAACAACATGTTCAAGTTGAATATTAATCAGGTTCAACTTTTAATGTGAAAAGAAAATAACCGGTGTCATACTGCCATACCATGCATCACTTAACATATGCATCACATAACCATGCAAAACAGCACCAACTACGCTCCCACGGACCCAACATAAAATCAGGCTACTATACTAGTAAAAACCTTTCTTTAGTTATACCAGAACCATTTCTAGCAATTATCATCATTATACCTCATGCAAAAATAATATCCAAATTTCTCATCAATTATATTACCATATTATTTATTTAACTCTAACAACTAAGTTCTCATCACCTTACCAACAATATTTACTTCAAACATACTGAAGTTCAAGCATTTTAACATAACAAGCATATAACAGAATATATTTATTATATAACTAAGTAAAATGCATCAATATTCATAAGTTCAAGTATGAAAATCAATAATATTGAAGTGGCACCATGAAAATGTTACTGTGGCTTGCCTTAGTACTGATGATGGTCACAAGGCTCCTGGTGATCCTCAAGACAAGCCGGTTCCTCTGAAAACATTCAAAAACCACAAAAGAAAAATATCTAGAAACCTTTTGAAAATGGTCAGAAAATCTAGATAGCAAGGAAAAATCCCATCTTTTGGGATCTGTTAGATTTTAGACAAAGAACACAATGCAAAAAGAATCACTGCATTTGGACTTGTAGAATAAAAGTTATGTCTGTTTGAATGCTCCTGGAATTGAAATAAATTTGAAAAAAGAAAAAACAGAGAGGGGGTGACATCGATGGCGTATTTTCCCGGGGCGCCACCACTCATACCGCTTCACGCGCGTTATGAGTGGCTGACTAGCAGGCCCCGCTAGTCAGGCTGGGGGGGAAGAAAACAGAGATGGGCGGCGGTTCGCCAGAGTGTTCGCCGGCGTTGAGGCCTCTTGGGGGAAGATGAGAGGGAGGGATCGACGGATAAGGTTCTTGCGCACCTGCCCGTACCCGTGGCATGGCAAATGGTGACCGTACGGCGTCAGTTTCTTCCTCGCAAGCGGAGGCAGAACACGGTGGTCGCCGGAGATGAGGAAGACGGCGGCTAGGGGCGGCTCCAGGGGCTCGAACTTGGCTCGTTGGCTTCACGAAGGAGAGGCGGAGGCCCTGGCGGGGTCGCCTCGGCTTGGGAGTGGCCGGAGCTGCGGGGTCGATCCAGGGAGGATCATCGGCGACCTCGGCTCAGGGACGGCAGCCCGCGGCCTGCTCGGCCGGGCTGCGGCTTCTAGTGGCTATGGGAGGGAGGTGTGGTGAGGTTCGGTGCTCCAAGAGGCTGCGGAGGGGGCTATTTATAGGCGAGGCGGCGAGGAGGGCTCGGGCTCCACCGTAGGACAGCTGTCGCCGGCGCCCGGCGACGAATGGTGCCAGAGAGAGAGGGAGAAGGCGACGGGGTTCACGCGGGAGCTGTGCATGGATGAGGACGAGCACAGGAGCCAGGAGGAAGGGGACAAACACATTGCGCGAGCACTGTGCCGTTGGCCGGACCGTGCCCGTGCTCCCTGCGGTGAGCTCCGGCGTTAGCAAGCGTCAGGGAGGAGTTAAGGGGGTGGAGACAAGGATGGTGGCGCGGGGGGACACACCCACGCTGGCCGAGCAGCGGGCACGCGCGCCACAGAGGTGCTGGCGACACGCAGAGCGTGCATTTGGCATGCCAGCACCCTCGGACGAATGCGGTCACCGCGTGGACCGTGACATCAGGCCACATATGCACTAACCATGATGTCTGGCATGTAGTCCTTAGTAACTTTAGCTGTTACCACGACTCGGTTGGTTTCCAGATGCAGTAGAAGTGAAATGGTGAAGATGTTTAGTTACTGTGGTCAAACCACAGTGATTCAAGGGCTGATCTTTGGGGTTTTACTGACTCTTACTAAGGTGAATAAGCACAGGGAAAACTAGCTGCATTGGAGCTAGTAAAAAGGTAGTTGCTGTAGAAACTACAATTTCAGCCCAGAAGTGAAAATATTTTCTGTAGCAAAAATACTCCAAAAAGTGGTGAAATATTTTTGGTCAGAAATGTGCCCTAGGGTCCAAAGAATATTTGGGATTTTTCTCAGGATTTTTGGGGCAACAAAAATGAGGGTTGCTTTGGAGGTCAAAGATTTTAGCTAAGGTTTAGGAGGCAAAATGAATATTTTTCATTTAAGAAAAATATTCCAAGCAATTTTGTTGTGTTGGGCAGGAGTGAAATGATGGATTAGAAAAGGAGAGGATGGACTTGGGTTGAAAATCAAGGGATACCCAAGTGATCAAGTCCAAATGGAATGATTCAAAACTCCAAATTCAAACCAACTCAGATGAAAATCAGGCAAAGAAAAGAGGGCAAAAACCAGGCTGTGACATATAGCCTGCACACAAAATCTAGCCGTTACACACAGATTCCCAAACTCGGTTGGACCGAAATCGCAAAACTCGGTTAGATCAATTTAGGTCAAAATGTGAACGTTAGAGTTCTTGTTGCTACCGACTTGGTCAACTCGGTGGGACCGATGTGCAGTGGTTAGGGTAAAACCTCAACTCGGTTTGACCGATTACTCAAACTCGGTGGGACTGATTTTAGTAATAAGCAAACTAAGTATTGGTCAAGCAAACTCGGTCGGACTGACTGAACAAATGTCAGGGCCCCGACTCAATGCCACATCGATCTAGCATGTAACACCTCATATCACTTTGCGGCCTCACGCACGGTATTCCCACGGGTGTCGCCTTACCTTAGCCCGGGACCGTTTGCGCCTTTTGGCACACGTATATGACAGTGTCGCTAGCATCCATATGATAAGGAGCCCGGGCTACCATGGCTAGTCGTAAACCCAAAGTGGCACAGACTTACAGGGACAGGCATCCATGACCCAGCATCCGAACGTGTCGGTCATCAGCGAGTGAATCCAGGCTGTAGCACTGGGCTAGCAGGACTCCGGTGAACCGGGCTGTAGCGGGCTAACAGGACTCCGGTATTCATCGCGTGACATTTCCCCGAAGGGACAGACACAGGAACGAAGAAGGACACATGCCGGCCAGCCTAAGTGTTCCGGAGCAGTAGCAAGCTACCATGGCTCGGTGGAAACACTAGGTGACATTTCCCGGTAAGAGAGGCTACTAAAGATAAACAACTAGAAGGTCAGATCCCACACATACCAAGCATTTCAATAACATACACACAATATGCTCGATATGTGCAAATACAACATGGCATCACAACATGACTCTACGACTCAAGTAATTTATTCAATAGGCTCCGAGGAGTGAGATATTACAAACATGGGTCTCATGACCCAACAATCAGAGCATACAAGTCAAAGCACAAGCGGAAGCTATCATGTCTGGGTACAGACATCTATAACTGAAAAAGGCTGAGAAGCCTGACTATCTACCAGATCCTGCCGGGGCACAAGATCGTAGCTGAGGTAACAAGCTAAACGTCGAAGTCCACATGGAACTACTAGTGAGACTGAAGTCTCTCTGCAAAAACATAAAATAGGCAAACGTGAGTACAAATGTACCCAGCAAGACTTACATCAGAACTAACTACATATGCATCATTATCAACAAAGGGGATGGTGGGGTTTAACTGCAGCAAGCCAGCTTTGACTCGGTGGCTATCCTAAACTACGACTGCAAGCGACTCTTTTGAGGTGGCGCACACGAGTCCACATATTCACCATATCAATACACCACTATGGATCCGCTCCCGTCTACCTACGAGAACGCCATCCATAGCACTCACGCTTATCTTGCGTATTTTAGAGTATCCACTTTCACTTGTCTATGAACTGATATAAGCAACCCAGAAGTCCTTTTCCGCGGACACGGCTATTCGAATAGTTGATGTTAACCCTGCAGGGGTGTACTTCTTCATACATGTTTCCACCACTTAGCGTCTGCACACGACATGTGCTCGGCAGACTTCAAGCGAAAGCCGACGTGGGTGTAGACCACGACCTACCTAAACACTCAAGTCTCTAGTCCAGGTTTATCGCCTATTCGGGTTGCATCCATGAGGAGATCCGGCCAGAGTTTCGCTCACAGCCCCAAACGATGTGAACAGGGTTCCCGAGATACCAAACGGGCATCCGGTACACCGTGCCACGTACCTACCGCATCACAGCCCACCCCTACGGTCAGCGCTGTCCACGGCATCCAGTAAGCTACAAACACCAGAAACTACTTGCAACTCCTGGACAGAGGACGAGGGTGAATAAGAAGTCGAGCGGGGTCATATTTCAGGGCCCAATGTATGGTAGTAGCTGAATCATGGATCACAAACACAGAACTCAGTTCCTAAGGACGGCTTCAATGAGACAACCCACCATGTACTCCTACATGGCCTCTCACCGACACCTTTTACCAAATCGTGTTCACACACTTAGCTCACACATGGTAGGACATGTTCACACACCTCTGATTCATCCCCGATGAATCAGACCTGACTCAACTCTAAGCAGTAGCAGGCATGACAAACAAACATGAATGAATAGGCACATCAGGGCTCAAACAACTCCTACTCATGCTAGTGGGTTTCATCTATTTACTGTGGCAATGACAGGTCATGCAAAGGATAAAGGGGGTTCAGCTACCGCAACAAGTAACAGATGAATCGGTGTTGTCCTAATGCATTAAAAGAGAGCAGGAGCGAGAGAGTAGGATTGTATCGGAATGAACAAGGGGGTTTTGCTTGCCTGGCACTTTTGAAGATAACATTGAGTCTTCATCAGTGTCAACGATCACATCATCGGTATCACGTCTATCGAGAGGGGACAAATACCGGCAACACAGAAGGGAACACAATCAATGCAATGCACAATATGATGCATGATCATGACATGGCAAAATGAATGTGTGTTGGGCTAATGCAACTAAAACCAGATTAAATGGTGTTGGTTTGAATCCAAGATTCAAATTCAAACTCCATATGTGGATATTTAAATGCCCTTTATATGATTTGTGCTAAACAGCAGCTATAAGTTGTTCTAACATGCATGAAAATGGTACAGATGGATTCCTTGAATTTTTCTGATAATTTTTCATATATAAATTATTTAATTTGGAGTTACGGTTAATTTTTTATGATTTATTGAAGTTTTAGCTATTTTCTGAAATTTCCTGAATAATATTAAATCCAGAAAATACTTATTGCGTCAGCCCCACGTCACAGTGACGTCAGCAGGGTCAACTGGGCTGGCTCGGTCAAACCTGACGTGTGGGGGCCACACGTCAGTGACACAGGAGCTAATCCCGGTCAAACCCAGCGCTGACTGGGGTTTGACCAGGGGTGGGGCCCGCTGTCAGTGGCCTAGGGGGTTGGTTAGCGCGTCATTAGTGGCTAATGACAGCGCCACGTCACTGGCCACCGGAGTTCAGCCGGCGGCGACCCGAAACGCGGCGGAAGTTCACCGGGGTTGCGCTACGGGCGGCGGCTGGACGTGCGAAGGGCACCAGAAGGTAGCCCGTGCCCGTGCGCATCTAGGGGGCCAACGGGAGGTGCGGGGGTGGCCGGGGTTCGCCGGAATGGAGCCCGAGGCGGCGGCCGGAGCTCGGGTGGGTGCGGGGTTAGCGCTGCAGCTTGCAAACAAGCTAGCTGCCACGCTAGCGTTGCTCCACGGGTCGTTACGAGTGCAACGGACGCACGCGCGGGGCCATTTGGTCACCGGGGCTTCGCCGGCGACGAGTCCGTGCGGCGGAGCGTCTCGGCTCCGGTAGAGGGGGCGGCTAGAGCTCGTAATCGGGCTTGGGGTTAGGGGGAAACGAAGCAGGGACTCACGGGGATCGTGCAGGGAGGGTCAGCGAGCTCGGGGAAGCGACGATGGTGGCGAATTGACGGTGAAGATCCTCGGCGGCCGGCGATGGAAACGGCGATGCCGGCGGCATTGTGGCGCGTCCGTAGGGCCGTGGGTCGGTGGGGAGGAAGGAGGGGTCGAGGGGGAGCTCCTGGGCGCATCGGCGAGGCTAGGGGTGGCCGGTGGCCACGGGGAAGCTCGTCGGCGGCGGCGGGTGTGTTCGGTGGCTGCGCGCGAGAGAGCCAGAGGAGGAGAGGAGCTCGGGGAGAGAGTGAGAGGCC
>NC_041391.1:304170861-304181684 GCF_002162155.2 Triticum dicoccoides
GGGGGGGTGCGTGGCGTCGCGGACGGGGTCCAGGGCGACGAGAGGAAGCAGGAGGTGGCCAGGGGGAAGCAGGAGGTGGCCGAGGCAGCGTCGGCGCGCGCCACGCCTCGCCTCTGTTCGTCCTCCTGGCAGAGGAGGAAGAGGACAAGGGGGAGGAGGTGGGCTGGGCCGGCTGGACCACTGGAGTTGGGCCAGGTGGGCTGCGAGGTAAGCTGAGGTAAAACTCTCTCTCTGCTTTTATTTACATTCTGTTTTATATTTTTCTTCTGTTTTTGTTTTATTTAAATTATTTTGCCACTGTTTTGAATTTTAAAAATAATTCAAACAATGCCAAAAACTCCACTGAATATTTTATATTGCTAGATGGACTTTTCCAAAAGCTCATAAAATATTTCAGGGGTATTTGAAATTATATTCTAATTATATGGATATAATTCAAATTCAAATAGCTAATGATTTAAATTCAAAGTCCCAAAAATAAATCCTTAAAAATGTTCAATATTTTGGTTGGGACCAGAACCCTTACCAAAAATTATCAAACATTTAAGAAGAGCCTTTTGGAGCAATGAATGAGATTTCTAGGGTTTTTGCCCCTCTTTTATTTAGGGTTTTGAGGCTTCCAATATTCCTCAATTCAAGTTTCAAAAATATAGACATGATGCACACATGAAGCTAGCCTAGAGCAATGCCAGAAGCTAGGGATGTGACAACTCACCCCCACTAAACAAGAATCTCGTCTCGAGATTCAAGCGTAGGGTAGGATGAAGGGGAAACGCAAACTAGTACAATCTTCACGATCCAGGGTGCACTTCAGTTGAACGTTGATTCATTCACCATCATTGTCTTGATGTCTTGTTCTGAGAAATCCTGCCAACATGACATGGAGGGAAGAAGGAGACTCTAGAAGGGTCGATCTTCTTGAAGATCGAACAACTCACGGAATGAGACATAGGACCATCTCTCGGGTTGAGACACGAGATACACATCAAGAGGGGTGGAAAGAAACGGATGACGAAGGTTCACTAGGTAGACAACAATTCCACATTTAAGAAGGTGGTAAAATATTGTCCACGTAGCGAGGAGTTTAGTTGCCATGAAACCACGATGAAACATCCTGGAGGAGGGTGATTCGTAGATTATTTCCTTAAGTGGCAAAAAGGATTACCTTTGATTCAGAGATCATTGAAAACTCTTCATACCAGCCTAAGGCAATTCACAACGATCGTTTGGAGGGGGTCGGTAGAATGGCATACTCGGACTTGGATGATGTGGACTACCTTGTTGAAGACAACGTAATGGATGAATTTGCTTATCACCGGAAATGGAAGAGACCCATGGTAGAATGGCACATTGGCGGTGCAAGCTGGGAACAAAATGCAAATGCTGGGAATGATTCTGGTAACTGGGGAAGAACCCAACAATAGAGAGTGAATTCACTGTTGGAGTGGTTATAGCATAACCGAGGAAATCTGGGGCAATCCCAGCTAGTGCCGATGATAAGACGTAGCGCTTGTGCGTGCTCTCAAGAACTTGAGCATTTCCACAATCATCAAGGTTTTATCAACAACCGCGTCAAGGGTGCTGACAACACAACATACTACCATGATGAATAGCGATGGACGATGCAGATGCGAAGGAGGATAACACTATCTCATATTTCACCTTAGCGAGGCCAAGCAAATAAAATCTGGATGATCGACCGAGAGACATTTAGCACTCCGCTTCTAATGTTCTCCTTGATGTGCTAGTATAACCCATTCATAGATATGGTTTGATATCTAAAACATCAAGTAAAAGGTCGGACTTCGGGAACACAAAAATCCATAGGGGCAACTAGGGAGTAAATCCTACGAAATCCCTATGGGGGGGGGGTGGCCAACTTCCTCAAACAAGATACTATAATAATAGGTCTACCGGATGGGTGTGTTGGCCACGACATCCACCTTACCGGTTATCGAGAGACCAATATTATAGTTCTTAGGGAAATGCTCCAACCATCATATCTGCCTGAGATTCAGCTCTGGTTGGTGTTAGGATATTCCAGGCTCATCGAGTCTTAGAAAGAAAAATGAAAGTTTGCAACACAAATCGACGAGATGACGTTGCGGGATTCTCGGGAGATGAACTACGATAGCAAGCTCCAAAACATGAGCTGGTTCTGCTACAAACATGTGAACACGTTGTCCCAGACAAGCATGACCACGTGGTAGTCTTATAATAAAACACTACCGAGTTCAGGTGGGGAACCATAATCGTGGATATTGAAGTCTTGTGCATGACCTAGGATTAGCACATCAACTCCTTTTCCGTGAACAAATCAATCAGTGGCTTGGTGTGCTAGGATATACATATGGAATGGAGGTTGCAAGTCTCCGAACCACAGAATACTTCGCACGTATGCATGACTGATTTGGGATGATTCCAAAGGAAACAACATTGACTTTCTCGAGTCCACGACGGCAACTTGCATCCAATGCACATGAACTAGAGGAAGTCACTCCTTACATCCGAACATATGCTTCATGAGCTAGCATGAACAAATGCTTTCAAGGGTTTCCAACACTAGCTTAATGTTCAGCAAAATTATGGAGAAGACAAGGATGTTGTCAATGGGCTCAACAACAATTCATCTAGGTTTCCTTTTAAAAGGAATTCCATAGTTAAGTGAACACGGTGATAGCATTGGTTAGACCAAAGATGTAATGGTGTATGCTCGAGGGATCAACCACGAATAAGACAACATTACGAGCATCATTAGTACTGATTTGATTTGACGATAGCCCACATTCAAATAAAAGGATTGATAAGACAATAGGTCCAGCAACTGATCACAGGGACCAATCGATGAAGATATCATCTTTCTTCAACACACACTACACAAGATTATCCCTTTGGAACGAACTAAGTCAGGCAAGCTTTTATCCTCCAACTCTCCAAGTTGTTGTCTAGCTTAACCAACTAGCTCAGGGTATCCAACACGGATTCTTGGAGAAGGGGTGGTTTACAGGAATAAACCAACTTGATCACGAACTCAACATAGCGGTCAGGTGACAACCTGGTAATACTTTTGAGAAGATAATTGAAACATCACGAACCACCGGTATGTTACTAAGCTCGAGAACAATCTCGCTTTTGAGGCAAGACGATATGATCAATAGGGCAAGGATTTGAAATAATCCTAACTCATTAATCGAAATGTGCACCGAGAACAAGGACTAGGTAGCATGATCAACCTTAGAATGATGATTCAAAACCAACACGCTAAGAATGAAATTATTGTTCATTAACTACTAAGCAACAAGGTTGCTAGGAGTATTGATTTCACACATCACAATTCATTTGTCGGTATTCCGGTTGCATCAACACGAGGGCCGAGGAATGACTAATGATGGTGAGAAGTATCACTACGTCAAAATTCATGAGAGTTGGTGCAGTTCTCATGACAATTCTGACATAAAGGGGGTAATACTCCAAAGTAGAACAGAACCAAAAGCTGGATTGGCATTTGATCTGCGGAATACAACTATTTTGACCCAATCCTAGATATGGAAGAGGTACTGGAGTTTGTTTCTCCTAGTCATTCTGCGATAGAATGGCTTGACGGACCACAAGAGTAATAGGCATCGATAAACGAACACACGCATACTCTTGACTATCAATTGATAGACGAAGGTCAGAATGCAACTAAAGAGAACAACTCAAAGGAACATATAATTTTCTGAGTTGTGGATGCATAGATTAGTATGTCGAACCAAGTTCAACATATTTCTTCCGGATAACCCATGCGGAAAGGTAGTACTGGCAGAGCCACAATATATAATGGAGAACTCGTCAAAAATAATCCTGTTGTGATATTTCAGTTCAACGAGGAACTTCTGCCATAAGTAGTTCATGGTATTTGGAAGAAGAAGATACCACGGACTTCAAGGACTATCGCAAAGGTTACTAATATCCTAAAGGCACTAGCAATTACTATCAACATGAAGTAGGTAGAGTGAATCTCGGGTTCAGAACCCAGGAGTAGAATACCTACTACTAAGTAGCATCACGGGATGCTTTCGAGAATGATAGCCAGAATCATCACACTGGGAACACAAGGCACGACTGGATTACTAGGTGATCCCCTAAGACACCTAGGGTCATAATAATATCTCCAACATATATGTCAAGGTAACGGAGTACCTCAACTCACTGATTAGTGTGGTTAATCTGGCCCATGGGAACATTGAAACGGGAAGAAAGGATTTGCAAATACATCAGACTATTTAGAAACCTGGGATGACTCGGACAGCATAACGGCTATAATTGCTCAAAAAGATTTGATCAATCACAAAAATGGTGGCATAACCACTCAGAAGCACAATATCAAGGTTCCGAGATCAACAATTAACATATGGAAGTAGTAGGAACTGAACTGAGACTTAAATCCAACAATCTTATAAGTCTACTGATTAGTAACACGTGATCCTAATAGAAAGAAGAGATAGCCTAGTTCTTAATCCCCGCAGGAAAGATAAGATGACTCAGATCAGAAGGGCATGAGGTATAAGGAGTAAAAAGAGCCTTACGTTCCATCCCACAATCAATTCCCTTATATAACTAAAGAATTTCTAGACTCAACTTCGACCAGTTTGGCTTGGTAATCCTATAGGCAGTCAAGCTCTGATACCAACGCTGTCAGGGCCCCGACTCAATGCCACATCGATCTAGCATGTAACACCTCATATCACTTTGCGGCCTCACGCACGGTATTCCCACGGGTGTAGCCTTACCTTAGCCCGGGACCGTTTGCGCCTTTTGGCACACGTATATGACGGTGTCGCTAGCATCCATATGATAAGGAGCCCGGGCTGACATGGCTAGTCGTAAACCCAAAGTGGCACAGACTTACAGGGACAGGCATCCATGACCCAGCATCCGAACGTGTCGGTCAGCAGCGAGTGAATCCAGGCTGTAGCACTGGGCTAGCAGGACTCCGGTGAACCGGGCTGTAGCGGGCTAACAGGACTCCGGTATTCATCGCGTGACATTTCCCCGAAGGGACAGACACAGGAACGAAGAAGGACACATGCCGGCCAGCCTAAGTGTTCCGGAGCAGTAGCAAGCTACCATGGCTCGGTGGAAACACTAGGTGACATTTCCCGGTAAGAGAGGCTACTAAAGATAAACAACTAGAAGGTCAGATCCCACACATACCAAGCATTTCAATAACATACACACAATATGCTCGATATGTGCAAATACAACATGGCATCACAACATGACTCTACGACTCAAGTAATTTATTCAATAGGCTCCGAGGAGTGAGATATTACAAACATGGGTCTCATGACCCAACAATCAGAGCATACAAGTCAAAGCACAAGCGGAAGCTATCATGTCTGGGTACAGACATCTATAACTGAAAAAGGCTGAGAAGCCTGACTATCTACCAGATCCTGCCGGGGCACAAGATCGTAGCTGAGGTAACAAGCTAAACGTCGAAGTCCACGTGGAACTACTAGTGAGACTGAAGTCTCTCTGCAAAAACATAAAATAGGCAAACGTGAGTACAAATGTACCCAGCAAGACTTACATCAGAACTAACTACATATGCATCATTATCAACAAAGGGGATGGTGGGGTTTAACTGCAGCAAGCCAGCTTTGACTCGGTGGCTATCCTAAACTACGACTGCAAGCGACTCTTTTGAAGTGGCGCACACGAGTCCACATATTCACCATATCAATACACCACTATGGATCCGCTCCCGTCTACCTACGAGAACGCCATCCATAGCACTCACGCTTATCTTGCGTATTTTAGAGTATCCACTTTCACTTGTCTATGAACTGATATAAGCAACCCAGAAGTCCTTTTCCGCGGACACGGCTATTCGAATAGTTGATGTTAACCCTGCAGGGGTGTACTTCTTCATACATGTTTCCACCACTTAGCGTCTGCACACGACATGTGCTCGTCAGACTTCAAGCGAAAGCCGACGTGGGTGTAGACCACGACCTACCTAAACACTCAAGTCTCTAGTCCAGGTTTATCGCCTATTCGGGTTCCATCCATGAGGAGATCCGGCCGGAGTTTCGCTCACAGCCCCAAACGATGTGAACAGGGTTCCCGAGATACCAAACGGGCATCCGGTACACCGTGCCACGTACCTACCGCATCACAGCCCACCCCTACGGTCAGCGTTGTCCACGGCCTCCAGTAAGCTACAAACACCAGAAACTACTTGCAACTCCTGGACAGAGGACGAGGGTGAATAAGAAGTCGAGCGGGGTCATATTTCAGGGCCCAATGTATGGTAGTAGCTGAATCATGGATCACAAACACAGAACTCAGTTCCTAAGGACGGCTTCAATGAGACAACCCACCATGTACTCCTACATGGCCTCTCGCCGACACCTTTTACCAAATCGTGTTCACACACTTAGCTCACACATGGTAGGACATGTTCACACACCTCTGATTCATCCCCGATGAATCAGACCTGACTCAACTCTAAGCAGTAGCAGGCATGACAAACAAACATGAATGAGTAGGCACATCAGGGCTCAAACAACTCCTACTCATGCTAGTGGGTTTCATCTATTTACTGTGGCAATGACAGGTCATGCAAAGGATAAAGGGGGTTCAGCTACCGCAGCAAGTAAAAGATGAATCGGTGTTGTCCTAATGCATTAAAAGAGAGCACGAGCGAGAGAGTAGGATTGTATCGGAATGAACAAGGGGGTTTTGCTTGCCTGGCACTTTTGAAGATAACATTGAGTCTTCATCAGTGTCAACGATCACATCATCGGTATCACGTCTATCGAGAGGGGACAAATACCGGCAACACAGAAGGGAACACAATCAATGCAATGCACAATATGATGCATGATCATGACATGGCAAAATGAATGTGTGTTGGGCTAATGCAACTAAAACCAGATTAAATGGAGTTGGTTTGAATCCAAGATTCAAATTCAAACTCCATATGTGGATATTTAAATGCCCTTTATATGATTTGTTCTAAACAGCAGCTATAAGTTGTTCTAACATTCATGAAAATGGTACAGATGGATTCCTTGAATTTTTCTGATAATTTTTCATATATAAATTATTTAATTTGGAGTTACGGTTAATTTTCTATGATTTATTGAAGTTTTAGCTATTTTCTGAAATTTCCTGAATAATATTAAATCCAGAAAATACTTATTGCGTCAGCCCCACGTCACAGTGATGTCAGCAGGGTCAACTGGGCTGGCTCGGTCAAACCTGACGTGTGGGGGCCACACGTCAGTGACACAGGAGCTAATCCCGGTCAAACCCAGCGCTGACTGGGGTTTGACCAGGGGTGGGGCCCGCTGTCAGTGGCCTAGGGGGTTGGTTAGCGCGTCATTAGTGGCTAATGACAGCGCCACGTCACTGGCCACCGGAGATCGGCCGGTGGCGACCCGAAACACGGCGGAAGTTCACCGGGGTTGCGCTACGGGCGGCGGCTGGACGTGCGAAGGGCACCAGAAGGTAGCCCGTGCCCGTGTGCATCTAGGGGGCCAACGGGAGGTGCGGGGGTGGCCGGGGTTCGCCGGAATGGAGCCCGAGGCGGCGGCCGGAGCTCGGGTGGGTGCGGGGTTAGCGCTGCAGCTTGCAAACAAGCTAGCTGCCACGCTAGCGTTGCTCCACGGGTCGTTGCGAGTGCAACGGACGCACGCGCGGGGCCATTTGGTCACCGGGGCTTCGCCGGCGACGAGTCCGTGCGGCGGAGCGTCTCGGCTCCGGTAGAGGGGGCGGCTAGAGCTTGTAATCGGGCTTGGGGTTAGGGGGAAACGAAGCAGGGACTCACGGGGATCGTGCAGGGAGGGTCAGCGAGCTCGGGGAAGCGACGATGGTGGCGAATTGACGGTGAAGATCCTCGGCGGCCGGCGATGGAAACGGCGATGCCGGCGGCGTTGTGGCGCGTCCGTAGGGCCGTGGGTCGGTGGGGAGGAAGGAGGGGTCGAGGGGGAGCTCCTGGGCGCATCGGCGAGGCTAGGGGTGGCCGGTGGCCACGGGGAAGCTCGTCGGCGGCGGCGGGTGTGTTCGGTGGCTGCGCGCGAGAGAGCCAGAGGAGGAGAGGAGCTCGGGGAGAGAGTGAGAGGCCTGGGGGGGTGCGTGGCGTCGCGGACGGGGTCCAGGGCGACGAGAGGAAGCAGGAGGTGGCCAGGGGGAAGCAGGAGGTGGCCGAGGCAGCGTCGGCGCGCACCACGCCTCGCCTCTGTTCGTCCTCCTGGCAGAGGAGGAAGAGGACAAGGGGGAGGAGGTGGGCTGGGCCGGCTGGACCACTGGAGTTGGGCCAGGTGGGCTGCGAGGTAAGCTGAGGTAAAACTCTCTCTCTGCTTTTATTTACATTCTGTTTTATATTTTTCTTCTGTTTTTGTTTTATTTAAATTATTTTGCCACTGTTTTGAATTTTAAAAATAATTCAAACAATGCCAAAAACTCCACTGAATATTTTATATTGCTAGATGGACTTTTCCAAAAGCTCATAAAATATTTCAGGGGTATTTGAAATTATATTCTAATTATATGAATATAATTCAAATTCAAATAGCTAATGATTTAAATTCAAAGTCCCAAAAATAAATCCTTAAAAATGTTCAATATTTTGGTTGGGACCAGAACCCTTACCAAAAATTATCAAACATTTAAGAAGAGCCTTTTGGAGCAATGAATGAGATTTCTAGGGTTTTTGCCCCTCTTTTATTTAGGGTTTTGAGGCTTCCAATATTCCTCAATTCAAGTTTCAAAAATATAGACATGATGCACACATGAAGCTAGCCTAGAGCAATGCCAGAAGCTAGGGATGTGACAACAAACTCGGTTAGACCAAAAATGTTGCAATAGATCACAGATAATTTGCAAGCCCATCTCGGTGAGACCGAGATCCCATCGGTGAGATCGATGTGACTAGGGTTTGGCAGTGGCTGGATTAGATGAAACTCGGTGGTGCCGGATAGAAAAAATCGGTGGGGCCGAGTTTGACATTTAGGTTTAGGACATATGTGGATGTGAGAAAGTGGGTGAGGGTTTTGGAGCATATCACTAAGCACTTTGAGCAAGCAAGCCATTAAGCAACATCTCATCCCCTTTTAATAGTATTGGCTTCCTATGGACTCAATGTGATCTTGGATCACTAAAATGGAAAATGTAGGGTCTTGGGCTTTTGCCAGTATTTTTCCTTTGCATCTTAAAGGGGTTACATATCCTCTTGTCCAAGTCCATGCCACTCCAATGTCGAACTTATCTGAAATACACTAGGTAGAAGTATTAGTCCAACAAGAGATATGTTGTCATGAATTACCAAAATCACCCAGGGAGCACTTGTGCTTTCAACTTATCTGAGATGAAGGGAGCGAGCTCAGTGTTATGAACATACTGATCAAATTCTTCTTTAATAGCCGCACCTATCATGAACTCATCACACGGCCAGAGGCACAATTAGGTATCGGCATCCTATACCGAGCTTGCCCTTGGCTCAACATAAGCATGTCGTATCGTGCTCTCACTCAACAATGCCTACGAGGACCTCCTCCTCGAAGAACCCCTCCTAAAGAGGTTATTATTGTACTAGCAAATTTCTGAAAATTTTGGGTCACAAAATAGTATCAATAAAACTTCACAAAATTGATAGCAACTACTCATATGGATGTCTTGAGGCTATATCAAGCATTCAAACTACTTGGAACTTAAAGAATTCAACATGCGAGCTTATTTTCAATAGCACCAAGAGTAGCTAATTACTAAAAATATAAACCACTAAAGCAAAAACTAATTGGAGCAATGGAGGAGTCACATACCAAGTAGCAATTCCCCAAAACAATTTCAGAAATGAAGCTCCGAGCAAAGAGATTGAAAATCTCAGGTTTGGGAGCAAGAACACGAGAGAGAGAGAGGGGGGGGGCTACAGGGCTTTTTTCTGGAGGTGAGTGACGATGTGAGCTAAGGGGGTAAGTGAGGGGGGTCATTATGGGGCCCACTACCCACCCGGACATGCCAGAGGGGTGTGGCGTGCCCTGGTGCCTAGTTTTCATGGAGGAGCACGATCACCTATGGGGCAGGGTTGCCCCTTTGTGGTTTGGCAGGGGATGATCACATTGCACAAAGTGCAGAAGCACAGGGCAGCGTGGCGATGACAACTCCCGTTTACACAGGTTTGGGCTGCTTGGGAGCGTAAAACCCTACTCCTGCTTTGGTAGATTGAACTGGAAGAAAACGAAGACACGGAGTAGTTAGCACTACTGGAATCGCAGATTTGCCGTCTGCCGACTCTTTGCCGTCAGCTATCGGACGGCAAAGAAATGCTTTTCCATCAGCCACCAGAAAACAAACGGCAAAGAGGCAGCGGACGGCAATGGAAGGCTTTGCCATCAACATATCTTTGCCGTCCGCTAGCGGACGGCAAAGAGGGTGGGTGGCGGGCTTATGAGGACGACCTAACGGCCATTTTCTTTGCCTTCTCCTAGCTGACAGCAAAACTTCGTTGCCGTCCGCCAGCGGACGCCAATGAAAATGGCCGTTAGGTCGTCCGTTTCCCCCCGGCCCCACCGCAGTAGGTGAGCTCTTTGCCGTCTGCTAGCAGACGACAAAGAACTGTGACCTACTAGCAGAAAAGGGGCCGTGCCCGCGCCCCCACCCCTCTCTCTCAATCTCCTCCTTTCACCACCCGTGTCGCCGCCCTCGACCGCCGCTCCGCCCCGCCACCTCGCTACGCTACCCTGTCCTATCGCCCCACTGTCCCACCGCCACGCCGCCCTGCCTCATTGCCCCACCACCCCACCGCCCCATCGCCACACTGCCCCGCCGCCACG
>NC_041391.1:304182515-304183555 GCF_002162155.2 Triticum dicoccoides
TATTTTTTGTGTTTAGGTTTAATTAGGTTATAGTGGTAGGATTAGGTTAGAGCTAGATTTAGGTTTAGATAATTAGAAGAAGAAAAAATTAAACAAAAAGAAGAATAAGTAGAAGAAGTGGAAAAAGGGAAAAGGGAAGAGGGTTGCCGAGGGGATAGACGGTGGAGCCAGTGGGTCCTGCCGGTCCTGACGCCCATGCTGATAACCCCCGGTCCAAGTGCTGACCCGTCGACCGTGCGTCGCCATACCTGAGGAAAAAAGAGAAAGAAGAAGAAGAAAAAGACACCCCGACACTACATCCACATCCCACAAGTGACACTGACGTCCGGCGTCCCAAAGCAACTGTTCTCGGAGTCGATGGCGGTCGGACACCATTGCAAATTAGGGGGTTCCTCGGTGTCGATGGTACCCTAAATAGCAAGTATCATCAGTGCGAGGTACATGTGGCTATTGGTGTCGAATACTACATCCACGTCCCACAAGTGACACAGGGGTCCTGCGTCCAGCAGCAACAGTTCTCGATGTCGATGGTGGTCGAACACCATTGCGAATTTGTCTGGCAGCCTCAGACATGATGATTGAAAGCTAAGTGTTGAAACTTGAAACACCCAAACTAACTCAAGTCGGTTTGGTTGTTTGAAATTTCAAAACCTGGCTTTAATCCTCATCGCAGAGGCTGCTAGACAAATTCGCGAGGGTGTTCGACCATCACGGGCACCAGAACTATTGTTGCGGGACGCCGGGCGCTGGCTTCACTTGTCGGATGTGGATCTAGTGTTCAACACCGACCGCCTCATGTAACTTGCACCAATGGTAGTTGCTATTTAGTTTACCTAGGACGAGCGGGTTAGGGGGTTCCTCGGTGTTGATGGTACCGTAAATAGCAAGTATCGTTAGTGCGAGGTACATGTGGCCGTCGGTGTCGACTACTTGCTATGTTACCCATATTTCGATTTAAATGTGCAGTTATTTCATTGCTGCAAGGGTCTAGTGTTCGATGAGCTCCGCCCCTGTGTTCGTTGGTGAGCACAAACGACATC
>NC_041391.1:304183819-304226855 GCF_002162155.2 Triticum dicoccoides
GTCTTCTGGTCTTCGTGCCGATGAAACTTGCTAGCTATAGGTGTCAATCATCAGTATGCGTAACCAATATGCGTCTCCTGTTTGAAAGGGTTACATCTATAAATATGCATGCATTTGCATATTTATAATCATGATTCTTTCGAATTGTCCAACGTTGTGCATGGACAACCCGAGTATGTGTAGATTGGGTTTGTTTTCCCATATGCTCTACTCCGGATCCGATGCAGAATTTCGTCAGTGCCTCCCTATTGTTCTCCGGGTACACATCCTCTCTGCTAATTGCCGAGACATGTATCTGTAGAACAACGGGGAGGTGCTGCAGAAATTTTGCGTCGGATCCGGAGCAGAGCTTGGGAAAACGAACCCAATCTACACATACTTGGGTTGGATTAGGACCTATCTTTACCTATTAGCGTGTAGGTTGCATGGACGTAAGAAAACTGACAAACTCCATTAACTGATGGATATGGTTTGCTTAATTATGTATATATTTCTTGTGTGTCCAGTAGGAAGTCAATATGAGTGATCGTGCGTGGATGTACACCGGTTACACTAGTCAGAATGTTTGGACCGATAAATGGTTAACAAAAACCAAGGGGTTTGTTACAGCCGCATTTGCAAATGGCCAGGAATTAAGCTGGTGCACCTGTGCCCGGTGTGACGACTATAAAATGAGTAAAGACCTACAGAAGTTTGGTTTTACGCCTGATTACACGGTCTGGACATTACATGGTGAGTCTGTCCACCGTGCCAGAGCCGAGGTGGTTCATCGTCGCACCGACGAGCATGGTACCGAGACCGCAGACATGGTGCAAGACTTTGACGATGCTCGGGACTCGGACGAGGGGATGGAGGAACCTGCAAAGGCCTTCACTGAAATGTTGGAGTCCTCAAAATGTCCTCTCCACGAGCACACTGAGCTTTATCAGCTAGATGCCATCTCACAAATAATGGCTTTGAAGGCTCAATTCAACTTGGGCAGAGAATGCTACGACGCGATGATGATAGTATTCGGACGACTTCTACCCAAAGGCCATGTGCTACCTCCAAACCTGTACCAGTCAGACAAAATCCTCCGTGCTCTTAAGATGCCCTATGAGGAGATACATGCCTATGAGAAAGGATGTGTCTTATTCAGGCTTTACAATGAGGACTTGAACTATTGTCCCATTTGCAATTCTTTTAGGTATGTTGTGATAGACAACAGTATGGGTGAGAAGACGCAGACCAAAATACCAATCAATGTTCTTCGGTATATGCCAATCGTACCAAGACTTCAACATCCTTTCATGGTCGAAGAGACGGCCAGACAGATGACATGGCACAAAACGGGCAAAAGAACATAACTAGATGTAGATGGGAATGTGATGATGGTGCACACATCGGATGGTGAAGTGTGGAAGCGCTTCGATGCATTACATAAGGAAGGCAGATCCAAGGCATCCTCGAGTCGCCGTCGGTACAAATGGGTTCAGTGTGTTTGGTCAGATGGCAGCCCCATACAGCTGTTGGCCTGTGTTGGTCATTCCACTCAATCTCCCCTCCCCCCGGGGTAGATTATGCAAAGAAAGAACATTTTACTGACGTTGATAATTCCAGGGCCCAACTATCTGGGGAAGAATATGAATGTGTACGTGCAGCCGCTTAAGGACGAATTGCAAGAAGCTTGGGATAATGGACTGAAGACATACAACGCCTTTAGCAAAGAGAACTTCATAATGCGTGCCTGGTACATGTACTCAACGCATGACTTGCCGGCGTATGCACTATTCGTTGGCTGCTGTGTGCATGGATGGTTCACGTGCCCCACATGCAAGGGAGCTCTTGAGTTTCATTGGCTGACGGCAGGGCACAAGTATAGTTGCTTCGACTTGCATAGACCATTTCTACATCCTCGCCATAAGTTCAGGAAAGGAAAGAAGAACTTCATCAAAGTTAGAGTTGTCAAACACTCTGCACCACCTGCGTTGATAGGCCAATAGACCCTAGATTAGTTAAACGCTCTCGAGCAAGATCCAGAGCGTCCAGGGTATTTCAAGGGGTATAATAAGGAACACGCCTGGACTCACAAGACATGCTTCTAGGATCTGCCTTACTTCAAAGACCTCCTTTGCCCACACGACATCAACGTGATGCACACTGAAAAGAATATCGCCGAAGCCATTTTTGGTACATTCTTTAGCATAGAGGGGAAATCAAAGGATAATAATAAGGCTAGAGACGATCAAGAGGAGCTATGTGATAGAACGTTACAAAACATGCAAGACCCGAAAGGAACTGGACAAAACTAGAGGCATGGTTCAATTTTGGAAGGCCAGTGATACGTCTCCAATGTATCTATAATTTTTGATTGCTCCATGCTACTTTATTTACTGTTTTGGACTATATTGGGCTTTATTTTCCACTTTTATATTATTTCTGGGACTAACCTATTAACCGGAGGCCCAACCTAGAATTGCTGTTTTTTTGCCTATTTCAGTGTTTCGAAGAAACAGAATATCAAACGGAGTCCAAACGGAATAAAACCTTTGGGAACGTGATTTTCTCACGGAACGTGATCCAGGAGACTTGGACCCTACTCCAAGAAGTTCCAGAGGCGTGATACGTCTCCAACGTATCTATAATTTTTGATTCCTTCATGCTACTTTATCTACTGTTTTGGACTATATTGAGCTTTATTTTTCACTTTTATATTACTTTTGGGACTAACCTATTAACCGAAGGCCCAGCCCAGAATTGTTGTTTTTTTTGCCTTTTTCAGTATTTCGAAGAAACAGAATATCAAACGGAGTCCAAACGGAATGAAACCTTCGGGATCGTGATTTTCCAACCGAACGTGATCCAGGAGACTTGGACCCTACCTTGTGGGCCCCTCGGAGCTTCCGAGGAGGTCATGAGGGTGGAGGGCGCCTCCCCCCTAGGTGCACCCCCCTACCTTGTGGGCCCCTCGGAGCTCCACCATCGTACTCCTTCCTCCTATATATACCTATGTATCCCCGTATGATCAAAGGGGCAGGCAAAAAGCTAATTCCATCGCCGCAACCTTCTGTATCCACGATATCCCATCTTGGGGCCTGTTCCGGAGCTCCGCCGGAGGGGGTATCCACCATGGAGCGCTTCTACATCATCACCATAGCCCCTCTGATGAAGTGTGAGTAGTTTACTTCAGACCTTCGGGTCCATAGCTAGTAGCTAGATGGCTTCTTCTCTCTTTTTCGATCTCAATACAATGTTCTCCCCCTCTCTCGTGGAGATCTATTCGATTTAATCTTCTTTTTGCGGTGTGTTTGTTGAGACCGATGAATTGTGGGTTTATGATCCAGTATTATCTATGGAAAATATTTGATTCTTCTCTGAATCCTTTTATGTATGATTGAGTTATCTCTGCAAGTTTCTTCGAATTATCCGTTTGGTTTGGCTAACTAGATTGGTAGTTCTTGCCATGGGAGAAGTGCATGGCTTTGGGTTCAATCTTGCGGTGTCCTTACTCAGTGACAGAAAGAGTTGCAAGGCACGTATTGTATTGTTTCCATCGAGGATAACAAGATCGGGTTTTTATCATATTGCATGAATTTATCCCTCTACATCATGTCATCTTGCTTAAAGCGTTACTCTGTTTTTAACTTAATACTCTAGATGCATGCTGGATAGCGGTCGATGAGTGGAGTAATAGTAGTAGATGCAGAATCGTTTCGATCTACTTGTTCTGGACGTGATGCCTATATACATGATCATTGCCTAGATATACTCATAACTATGCTCAATTCTGTCAATTGCTCAACAGTAATTTGTTCACCCACCATAGAATACTTATGCTCTTGAGAGAAGCCACTAGTGAAACCTATGGCCCCCGGGTCTATTCTCATCATATCAATCTATATCACTTTATTTACTTGCTTCGTTTTTACTTTGCCTTTACTTTTTACTTTGCATCTATCTATCAAAAATACCAAAAATATTATCTCTATCAGATCTCACTCTCGTAAGTGACCATGAAGGGATTAACAACCCCTAAGCGTTGGTTGCGAGTTGCTATCGTGTTGTGCAGGTACGAGGGACTTGTGCGTGACCTCCTACTGGATTGATACCTTGGTTCTCAAAAACTGAGGGAAATACTTACGCTACTATGCTGCATCATCCTCTCCTCTTCGGGGAAAACCAACGCAAGCTCGAGATGTAGCAAGGCGCTCACGAGGGTGGAGGGCGCCCCCCTGGGCGCGCCCCCTACCTTGTGGGCCCTCTGTTGCTCCACCGACGTACTCCTTCCTCCTATATATACCTATGTATCCCCAAACGATCAGAACAGGAGCCAAAAACCTAATTCCACCACCGCAACCTTCTGTATCCACGAGATCCCATCTTGGGGCCTGTTCCGGAGCTCCGCCGGAGGGGGCATCCACCATGGAGGGCTTCTACATCAACACCATAGCCCCTCCGGTGAAGTGTGAGTAGTTTACTTCAGACCTTCGGGTCCATAGCTAGTAGCTAGATGACTTCTTCTCTCTTTTTGGATCTCAATACAATGTTCTCCCCCTCTCTCGTGGAGATCTATTCGATGTAATCTTCTTTTGCGGTGTGTTTGTTGAGACCGATGAATTGTGGGTTTATGATCCAGTATTATCTATGGAAAATATTTGATTCTTCTCTGAATTATTTTATGTATGATTGAGTTATCTTTGCAAGTCTCTTCGAATTACCCTTTTTGGTTTGGCCAACTAGATTGGTAGTTCTTGCAATGGGAGAATTGCTTATCTTTGGGTTCAATCTTGCGGTGTCCTTACCCAGTGACAGAAAGGGTTGCAAGGCACGTATTGTATTGTTGCCATCGAGCATAACAAGATGGGGTTTTTATCATATTGCATGAATTTATCCCTCTAAATCATGTCATCTTGCTTAAGGAGTTACTCTGTTTTTACTTAATACTCTACATGCATGCTGGATAGCGGTCGATGAGTGGAGTAATAGTAGTAGATGCAGAATCGTTTTGATCTACTTGTCTTGGACGTGATGCCTATATACATGATCATTGCCTACATATACTCATAACTATGATCAATTCTGTGAATTGCTCAACAGTAATTTGTTCACCCACCGTAGAATACCTATGCTCTTGAGAGAAGCCACTAGTGAAACCTATGGCCCCCGGGTCTATTCTCATCATATCAATCTCTATCACTTTATTACTTGCTTTGTTTTTACTTTGCCTTTTACTTTTCACTTTGCATCTATCTATCAAAAATACCAAAAATATTATTTATCATCTCTATCAGATCTCACCCTCGTAAGTGACCGTGAAGGGATTGACAACCCCTAATTGCGTTGGTTGTGAGTAGCTATCGTTTTGTGTAGGTACGAGGGACTTGTGTGTGGTCTCCTACTGGATTGATACCTTGGTTCTCAAAAACTGAGGGAAATACTTACGCTACTTTGCTGCATCATCCTCTCCTCTTCGGGGAAATCCAACGCAGTGCTCAAGAGGTAGCAAGAAGAATTTCTGGCGCTGTTGCCAGGGAGGCTCACGCAAGCAAGTCAACAAAACCAAGTACCCATCGCAATCCCTATCTCTCGCATTACATTATTTGCCATTTGCCTCTCGTTTTCCTCTCCCCCACTCCACCCTTGCCATTTTATTCGCCCTCTCTTTCCAAATCTCCTCCTCTCTTTCCTGTTTGCCTTTTTCCCGTTGCCTTTCTGCTTGCTCGTGTGTTAGTTTACTTATTTGTTGTGATGGCTCTACCTAGATTTGGTTACCTTCACCTTAAAAGGCTAGAGGAGATCGAGAGCACAATAATTTCTTTAGAAACGAGCTTAAGGAACAAAAAAGTTTTATGAGTTATATGAATAAAGAACTCAGTGATATGTCTAAGGAATTTGATGGTATAAGGGCCCAAATTGCTCGTCTTGAAAAGATGACCGCTGAAATTTTGGATATGCAAGCTACCTTAGTTAATAAGATGGCCGCTAAATTGAATTCCTATGAAAATCAAGATGAAGATCTAAAAGTTATTGATGTGTCCCCCATTAAATCTTTGTTTTGCAATATGAATCTTGATGAAATTGATTATGATCTTCCTTTACCTAGAAGGCGTTTTAAGAATTCGGAGTTTCTAGATCTTGATGATGAAATTGATGAAAGTGGGATTGAAAGAAATAAAAACCTAGATGTTGCTAAACCCACTATTTTGGATCTCAAGGAATTTAATTATGAAAATTGCTCTTTGATTGGTTGTATTTCCTTGTTGCAATCTGTGCTAGATTCTCCTCATGCTTATAGTCAAAATAAGGCCTTTACCGAACACATTGTTGATGCCTTGATGCAATCTTATGAAGAAAAACTTGAGTTGAAAGTTTATATCCCTAGAAACCTCTATGATGAGTGGGAACCTACTATTAAAATTAAAATTAAAGATTATGAGTTTCATGCTTTGTGTGATTTGGGTGCTAGTGTCTCTACTATTCCCAAAACTTTATGTGATTTGCTATATTTCCGTGATTTTGATGATTGCTCTCTAAACTTGCATCTTGCGGATTCCACTATTAAAAAGCCTATGGGAAGAATTAATGATGTTCTTATTGTTGCAAATAGGAATTATGTGCCCGTAGATTTTATCGTTTTTGATATAGATTGCAATCCTTCGTGTCCTATTATTCTTGGTAGACCTTTCCTTAGAACGATCGGTGCAATTATTGATATGAAGGAAGGGAATATTAGATTCCAATTTCCCTTGAAAAAGGGCATGGAACACTTCCCTAGAAAGAAAATAAAATTACCTTATGAATCTATCATGAGAGCCACTTAAGGATTGCCTACCAAAGATGGCAATACCTAGATCTATCCTTGCTTTTATGCCTAGCTAGGGGCGTTAAATGATACCACTTGTTGGGAGGCAATCCAATTTTATT
This sequence comes from Triticum dicoccoides, assembly GCF_002162155.2. Taxonomy (NCBI): domain Eukaryota; kingdom Viridiplantae; phylum Streptophyta; class Magnoliopsida; order Poales; family Poaceae; genus Triticum; species Triticum dicoccoides. Next base: position 304,190,723 of record NC_041391.1, read on the forward strand.
TTGTGTTTTTTGTTTTTGCTTCTGTTTAGGAATAAATAATCCATCTACCTTATGTTTGTATGTGGTTTTATCTTTTAATTAGTGTTTGTGCCAAGTAGAACCTATAGGATAACCTACGATGATAGTTGATTTGATTCTGCTGAAAAACAGAAACTTTGGACGCACGAAAATAATTTTGTTAAATCACAGGAACAAACTTTTTCGTTGATTCTTTTTGCTGCTGATCAATAAAAAAAATTTCCATGACTTCATATTTTGGTAGAATTTTTAGAGTTCCAGAAGTTTGCATTAGTGACAGATTTCTACAGACTGTTCTGTTTTTGACATATTCTGTTTTACGTGTGTTGTTTGCTTATTTTAATGAATCTATGGATAGTAAAATAGTTTATAATCCATAGAGAAGTTGGAATAAAGTAGTTTTAACACCAATATAAATAAAGAATGAGTTTATTACAGTAACTTAAGTAGTTCTTTGTTTTCTTTCTCTAACGGAGCTCACGGGATTTCTGTTGAGTTTTGTGATGTAAAGTTTTCAAGTTTTGGGTGAATTCTTTTGATGGATTATGGAACAAGGAGTGGCAAGAGCCTAAGCTTGGGGATGCCCATGGCACCCCCAAGATAATCCAAGGACACCAAAAAGTCAAATCTTGGGGATGCCCCGGAAGGCATCCCCTCTTTCGTCCACTTCCATCGGTAATTTACTTGGAGCTATATTTTTATTCACCACATGATATGTGTTTTGCTTGGAGCGTCTTGTATTATTTGCGTCTTTGCTTGTTAGTTTACCACAATCATCCTTGCTGTGCACACCTTTTGAGAGAGCCATACATGAATTGTAATTTGTTAGAATACTCTATGTGCTTCACTTATATCTATTGAGCTTGATAGTTTTGCTCCTAGTGCTTCACTTATATCTTTTGAGCATGATAATTTTTGCTCTAGTGCTTCGCTTATATCTTTTAGAGCACGGTGGTGGATTTGTTTTAAAGAAACTATTGATCTCATGCTTCACTTAGATTATTTTGAGAGTCGTTAATAGCATGGTAATTCGCTTAATGTTAATATACTTGGTGTTCAAGATATGTGAAACTTTCTTTTGAGTGCGTTGAATACTAAGATAAGTTTGATGCTTGATAATTGTTTTGAGATATGAAGATGGTGATATTAGAGTCATGCTAGTTAAGTAGTTGTGAATTCAAAGAATACTTGTGTTGAAGTTTGTGATTCCCGTAGCATGCACATATGGTGAACCGTTATGTGATGAACTCGGAGCATGATTTATTTATTTGTTGTCTTCCTTATGAGTGGTGGTCGGGGACGAGCGATGGTCTTTTCCTACCAATCTATTCCCCTAGGAGCATGCGTGTAATACTTTGCTTCGATAACTTCTAAATTTTTGCAACAAGTATATGAGTTCTTTATGACTAATGTTGAGTCCATGGATTATACGCACTTTTTCCCATCCTTCCACCATTGCTAGCCTCTCTAATACCGCGCACTTTTCGCCGGTATCATACACCCACCATATACCTTCCTCAAAACAGCCACCATACCTACGGATCATGGCATTTCCATAGCCGTTCTGAGATATATTGCCATGCAACTTTCCACCGTTCCGTTTATTATGACACGCTCCATCATTGTCATATTGCTAGCATGATCATGTAGTTGACATCGTATTTGTGGCAAAGCCACCATTCATAATTCTTTCATACATGTCACTCATGATTCATTGCATATCCCGGTACACCACCGGAGGCATTCATATAGAGTCATACTTTGTTCTCAGTATCGAGTTGTAATTGTTGAGTTGTAAGAAAAATAAAAGTGTGATGATCATCATTATTAGAGCATTGTCCCAAGTGAGGAAAGGATGATGGAGACTATGATTCCCCCATAAGTTGGGATGAGACTCCGGACGAAAAAAAAGAGGCCAAAGAAAAGGAAGAGAAAGGCCCAAATAAAAAAAATGAGAGAAAAAGAGAGAAGGGACAATGCTACTATCCTTTTACCACACTTGTGCTTCAAAGTAGCACCAAGATCTTCATGATAGAGAGTCTCTCATTTTGTCACTTACATATACTAGTGGGAATTTTTCATTATAGAACTTGGCTTGTATATTCCAATGATGGGCTTCCTAAAAATGCCCTAGGTCTTCGTGAGCAAGCAAGTTGGATGCACACCCACTTAGTTTCCTTTGTAGAGCTTTCATATACTTATAGCTCTAGTGCATCCGTTGCATGGCAATCCCTACTCACTCACGTTGATATCTATTGATGGGCATCTCCATAGCCCATTGATACGCCTAGTTGATGTGAGACTATCTTCCCTCTTTTTGTCTTCTCCACAACCACCCTTCTATTCCACATATAGTTCTATATCCATGGCTCACTCTCATGTATTGCGTGAAGATTGAAAAAGTTTTGAGAATGTCATAAGTATGAAACAATAGCTTGGCTTGTCATCGGGGTTGTGCATGATTTAAATATTTTATGTGGGGAAGATGGAGCATAGCCAGACTATATGATTTTGTAGGGATAACTTTCTTTGGCCATGTTATTTTGAGAAGACATGATTGCTTTGATTAGTATGCTTGAAGTATTATTTTTTATATGTCAATATGAACTTTTGTCTTGAATCTTTTGGATCTGAATATTCATATCACAATTAAGAAGATTTACATTGAAATTATGCGAAAGTATCACTCCACATCAAAAATTCTTTTTTATCATTTACCTACTCGAGGATGAGCAGGAATTAAGCTTGGGGATGCCTGATACGTCTCCAACGTATCTATAATTTTTTATTGCTCCATGGTACTTTATCTACTGTTTTGGACTATATTGGGCTTTATTTTCCTCTTTTCTATTATTTTTGGGACTAACCTATTAACCGGAGGCCCAGCCCAGAATTGTTGTTTTTTGCCTATTTCATTGTTTTGAAGAAACGGAATATCAAACGGAGTCCAAACGGAATAAAACCTTCGGGAACGTGATTTTCTCACCGAACATGATCCAGGAGACTTGGACCCTACTCCAAGTGCCATAGGCGGTCACGAGGGTGGAGGGCGCGCCCCCCTGGGCGCGCCCCCCTACCTCGTGGGCCCTCTGTTGCTCCACCGACGTACTCCTTCCTCCTATATATACCTATGTATCCCCAAACGATTAGAACAGGAGCCAAAAACCTAATTCCACCGCCGCAACCTTCTGTATCCATGAGATCCCATCTTGGGGCCTATTCCGGAGCTCCGCCGGAGGGGGCATCCACCACAGAGGGCTTCTACATCAACACCATAGCCCCTCCGATGAAGTGTGAGTTGTTTACTTCAGACCTTCGGGTCCATAGCTAGTAGCTAGATGGCTTCTTCTCTCTTTTTGGATCTCAATACAATGTTCTCCCCCTCTCTCGTGGAGATCTATTCGATGTAATCTTCTTTTGCGGTGTGTTTGTTGACACCGATGAATTGTGGGTTTATGATCCAGTATTATCTATGGAAAATATTTGATTCTTCTCTGAATTCTTTTATGTATGATTGACTTATCTTTGCAAGTCTCTTCGAATTATCCTTTTTGGTTTGGCCAACTAGATTGGTAGTTCTTGCAATGGGAGAAGTGCGTAGCTTTGGGTTCAATCTTGCAGTGTCCTTACCCAGTGACAGAAAGGGTTGCAAGGCACGTATTGTATTGTTGCCATCGAGCATAACAAGATGGGGTTTTTATCATATTGCATGAATTTATCCCTCTACATCATGTCATCTTGCTTAAGGAGTTACTCTGTTTTTACTTAATACTCTAGATGCATGCTGGATAGCGGTCGATGAGTGGAGTAATAGTAGTAGATGCAGAATCATTTCGATCTACTTGTCTTGGACGTGATGCCTATATACATGATCATTGCCTAGATATACTCATATTATGCTCAATTCCGTCAATTTCTCAACAGTACTTTGTTCACCCACCGTAGAATATCTATGCTCTTGAGAGAAGCCACTAGTGAAACCTATGTCCCCTGGGTCTATTCTCATCATATCAATCTCTATCGCTTTATTACTTGCTTTGTTTTTACTTTGCCTTTTACTTTTCACTTTGCATCTATCTATCAAAAATACCGAAAATATTATTTATCATCTCTATCAGATCTCACCCTCGTTAGTGACCGTGAAGGGATTGACAACCCCTAATCACGTTGGTTGCGAGTAGCTATCGTTTTGTGTAGGTACGAGGGACTTGTGCGTGGTCTCCTACTGGATTGATACCTTGGTTCTCAAAAACTGAGGGAAATACTTACGCTACTTTGCTGCATCATCCTCTCCTCTTTGAGGAAATGCAACGCAGTGCTCAAGGGGTAGCAGCCAGGTATGAAGGAAATTATTTTGTGGATGAAAATGCAGTTGATGTTCCCCGATGGGTATGCAGCAAATCTAAAGAGGGGAGCGAGTCTTGATAAATTGAAAATATTTGGTCTAAAAAGTCATGATTGGCACATATGGATTGAGCGGATAATGCTGGTGATGTTGCGTGGCTTCATCCCTGAGGATGAATGGCTAGTACTGGCAGAGCTGAGCTATTTCTTCCGTGTTCTTTGTGCGAAAAAACTATCGCCTGGCCTCTTAGAAGAAATGGAACAGTTGGCACCGGAGTTGATCTGCAAGTTAGAGATGATCTTTTTGCCAAGCTTCTTTAATCCAATGCAACACTTGATTTTGCATCTCCCGACCGAGGCACGATTGGGGGGGCCCGTGCAAAATCGTTGGTGCCACTCAACTGAGAGGATGCAGAAGATGTTTCGAGCAAAATGTAAAAATAAACGTAGAATAGAAGCATCGATGGCCGAGGCATTCATCATTGAGGAGGCAGCAAACAACGTGATAGCACACTACGAAGCCAAAAAATCATCATTTGCATAATCCGAAGCCTCGGTACAATGCTGATGACCCTAAAAAGGGTCAATGCAACCTCAGCCTATTCAAAGGGAATCTCGCACCAGCTAGTGGTTGGAAACCAGTATTGTTGGATGTTGAAGAATGGCGGACCATTTCGATGTATCTCTTTAACAACCTAACAGAAGTGCGTCCGTACATCGAGTAAGATCTCGGTACATTGTTTCGCAACTTCCAATTTCTTTGAACTGCTCTTATTGCTAGATATTTGATGCAGTCGATACGTCGCCATATTCTCGTATGGAGCGGTGATCCAAAGGATACCGTTGAAGAGTATGAGCTTCTGGCAAAGCAAGGAGGCGAATATCCCGATTTCATCTCTTGCTTCAAAAAACGGTAATTTCCATTACGCCCTTTCATTTCTTTGGCTAATTTGCGACTAATGCAACAATCCTTTCGTATTAAACTTGTAGGCTAATTCAGAGATTATGGATGCCGAATTGAGACAAGTACCTAATGGTTTTGACTATAAGGTCCGTTCATTTGACAATTATGACATCAACGGGTATCGCTTTTGTACCTATGGCAAAGAGCTATCTATGGCCGACCAAAAGTCTACAAATTGTTGTGTCTTTGCTATCAGCGAAGGAGGTATCGAGTATTATGGAAGAGCTAAAGCAATTTATGAACGAGTATCGAGTATTTATCGAGTATAAGGTCCATCCGGGATCTGTGCCTTTGCCGTCCGCCATGGCGGCCGGCAAAGAAGCTGATTCTAGTAGTATACGCACGTACAAGTGTTGAGGGATCCAAAATTCCAACCCCTTGCTAGGTTTCCTCGGGCCTCCTTTTATAGCTTAAGGGGCGACCACAGTGGCAAAATAGTCACTACGACATGATTAGATAGCTAATAGTGCTCCCATACCTAACTCTGGCAGTTGAGACAAAGTGCATTAAATGCACTTGCTAGGTGTCATATGGAGAGATAGCCCCGACAATGTTTCTCCACCGCTGCCTAACTACCTCTTATTTGCACGACATGCCTCTGGGACGGGTGTCATTAAAGGTAATATCTTCTCCAATAGGTTGCCACATGCACGACAAGATCCACCTAACCACTAGAGAGCTTGACACAACACTGATTAATGACTGGTGTCTGACGAGGTGGTGCGGTGGCGTCTTGGTGGAGGGCCTACCAGCACAAATCCTGTTAGGCTTTGTTTTGGGGTCTTATTTCGATTTTGGTGGCCCTGGAAACCCTGTCGGGGCAGCATGGGCTTGGTCCTAGGTGCAGTCTTGACCCTGCAAGGCTCGTTGCCCGGCAAGGAAGGCTTTCCTGGGAATCTTCTGGTTGGTCTGGTCTTCTTAATGCTCTCTTTGATCTCACAAAGAGCAGTTTCTTTGGCTTATCTTGCATCAAGTATGGATACTTGATGTATGACCTACCGTACGCCGGTGCATAAGTCAGGGTGGAAAACACACATGTTTGTTGCACCAATAGGAGCCCTCGGCCTGGTCCATACGTGCCACCGGGCATCATTGGGATAGGCCCAACAAATGCATAGGCGTACATGGTCACCTTGCCGGGGCCGGTGCTGTGTTTTCGAGATCTTCTTTGCTTCTTCTATATCTGGGTTATCTCCCAGGCTTCTTATGGTATCTTCAGCACCAGATGGTGTGCGTTGTTCATGCTGTGAACCAGGGGCGTTTACGCTCATGGGAACCCATTAGGGCGCCCGTGCGTGAATTGGGGTAACTTCCATTTTACCTTTAGCTCACCCACTACACCTGTCGTTTCTGCCATGTCCGCTGCATGCATTGCACGGGGTTAGTGGAGGACACGCAAGAGCGCGGGAACATGTGCCTTTGACAGAATACGCAGTGCCTCGCATTGGCATAGTGGGGCGGCTGATGAACTAGGAAACCATCAGGGATACAAAAGGCTAGATTGGAGAGGTGGCATAGTTGATCCAGAGTAGTGGAGAGCCAGCCCCCCTCCATTACTCCACTATAAAAGGAGGCGTGAGAGGGTGGCGATCCTCATCCACCATCTCTTCCTTCTCCTTCTTTGCTTCTATTTCCACCATGCCAAGGGGGAGAGGACGAGCTTGTGCTCTGATGGTAGCGATGAGAGCTTCTTCTTGACACCCCGCTCCTGCCTCCACTGCAGCTCCAGAGGCTGGGTCTAGTGCACAAGGTGGAGCTGCGAGGCATGGACGAGGTCACCGCAGCACCCGTGGCCGAGGTGGACGGAGTGGTGTGCTCGATGTTCCTCCTCCAACTGCTCTGATACTGATAGAAGGCCACGCGGGGGACACGGTGCTAGAGTTCATCATCAAGTTGTGTGATCCTCCGCGTAGCCGCCTGCGGCTCCCTCGCCCCTTAGACAGGGTAATTGAGGTCGACTAGCCGCTCGGGCTATGGCTACGCTTGAGCGGCTGCTGTAATTGTGCCGTGTGGGTGGACGTCGAGTTCCCTGCGCCTCATGTCATGCTTCTTAGGCGTGGTTGGAAGACTTTCGCCCGTGTCCACTACCTTGCGGAAGGGCATGTCCTCCGCTTAAAGTTAGTGGAGTCTGATATGCTCTCCATCAAGGTCTTCGGGCGCTCAAGGGCTCGCCTAGGGTGGTGCATGGAAAGCTCGAGCGGCGACGAAAGATCCTCCTCGAGCGATAGCGATGAGGACACTGACGGTGAAGACGGCATTGATGAGCCCCTGGTCGTCAAGAACGAACAAAACAACTTGGACTCTAGCTGAACATCGGCCACACCATCACCGTCACCTAGGCGCTGGCAGCACCATCATCTGCAGCTGGACCTCGGAAGAGCAATTTGCTGGGGGTGCTTGGCCTGGATGTCACCGCTTCCTCCTGCTGGAACCCGGCAGGCTCGTGGACTCCGGCTTTGTCTTCCCTGTCAGTGTCCCTGTCGAGCCACATCCATATGGTCCTGGTAGGGGTGATCATGGCATCGCCTGGCCGCTCTCTTTGTCTCCGGCCTCTTCTTCCTTGTCGGGGACGCGCCCTCCCGATCTTGTCAGGCTGTGCCTCGCTAGTACTGACAGGGTTAGGCTGGGTTTCTGCCAGGCGCTCCTTTTTCCTTCTTTTCTTCTTAATGTAACTCCTAGGAGGAGAGGGACAAGAAAGGCATTATGGAGCACTTACCTTTTTAAATCAAAAAATATAGGCACTTGCCAAATTTGAATCAAAATTATGTAATCATTTATCCTTGTTAGTACTCGTATGATCTGTACTTATTTGAGCCACATAAATTTGAAAAGGAACTTGCCAGATACGTGTACATGTTCTTGGATATATTGAAGGATGATCCCTCAATATCCTCTCCTGAGCAAAGTTTCAGGCAAAGCCCCTTGCCAGCCTTTAATGCGGATGCTACAAAATCTTCATTTAGTGAGCTCGAAAACGGGTTGGGAGCGCGAACAAAGGTCTGTTTCCTACCAATCTCTCGAAACGAAGCTACAACTAAACTTGTGGAGTGGAGTAAAACCAAGGACAGGGGCGTGAACGGTAGACGTGGCAGGGTTTCCTCACGTGCAAGTTTCTCATACATAGGTATAACATGGAATGATGGGATGTAACAAAGTAAACTTACCTCCTTTTGATGCCCTTCTTATCGTCTTAGATAAGGAAGGGTTGCACGCGTCCATTTACGGCATGTCAACCATCTTATCTATAAACTAGTGTAGACAAAGATCATACTTAAGAAAATAGGAAATCATGCATGCAAGTTTTGTGAAAACACTTTATTTTATTCAGCTATGCACAGGGCCTGCGCCTGGCTTTGTACGAAGGGTTACAAGTCCTAGGGACTAAGCTTGTAAAAACAAGTTGCCGGGGCAAGGCCCGGCAACCGCGCCTTATGGGTAGAACTTGCGAAGATGCTCCAATATTCCATGAGTTTTTCATTGGGATGCCATCTTCGGTTTCCAGACGGACCGCGCCAGGTTTGGTGACACGTACTACCCGGTAAGGGCCTTCCCACTTTGGCGTCAACTTGTTTGCACCCTTGGCGGACTGAACGCACCTAAGGACAAGGTCTCCTTCCTCAAAGCTCCAGGCGTGAACCCTGCGGCTGTGATAGCAACGCAGGGCTTGCTGGTAACGTGCAGCATGCACAGCTGCCCAGAGACAATCCTCCTTGAGGAGCGTGACATCATCATGCCACAGCTGCTCTTGCACTACTTCATCGTAGGAAATTACTCAAGGTGACCCGTATGTGAGTTCTATGGCGAGTACTACTTTTGCAGCATATACTAGGGAGAAGGGAGTCTGGCCAGTAGCTCGATTTTGTGCCGTTCTGATTGACGAAAGAACCACCAGTAACTCATCAAGCCAGCGTTTGCTGCATTTTCACAACTTATCAAAGGTTCTTGTCTTGAGCCCATGCAACACTTCAGCGTTCATCCTTTTAGCATGTTCGTTGCTCCTTGGATGGGCGACAAAGGCGAAAGAGATCTTGCTTCCAAGGCCCTGGATGTATTGCATGAGGGTGTGGCTCATGAATTGAGTGCCATTGTCAGTGATCACCCTGTTGGGCACTCCAAAATGACAGACCAATCCTTTAAAGAACTTGATAGCTGATGGCGCGGTCACTTTCCTCACTTGCTCTACCTCGGGCCACTTTGTAAACTTGTCGATTGCCACATACAAGAATTCAAAGCCCCCACTAGCACGGGGAAAGGGGCCCAACATGTCAAGCCCCCAGACCATGAAAGGTCCGGATAAAGGGATCGTTTGGAGGGCCTGGGCAGGTTGATGAATGTTCTTGGAGTGGAAATGGCATGCTTCACACTTAGTGACGAGCTCAGTTGCGTCCCAGAGGGTGGTAGGCCAATAGAATCCTTGTCGGACAGCTTTCCTGACAAGTGCTCTTGATCCTAGGTGCGAGCCACACACTCCTCCGTGTATCTTGGTCAAAAACAAACAGTGCTAGTCCATCTTCCTAGCTAATACATTTCAACTTCACTCCATTCGGCCTTTTTCTGTATAGAGTGTCATCCACAAATAGATACATACTCGACTGGCGGGCTACCTTTTCAAATTCCTCTAAGTGATTGGAAAGGTCTCCTTTTGCAGGAATTGGACTATGTGTTGTGCCCATGCCGGAGCTCATGGCTCGGTGACAAGGACTAAAGGCATTTCCTTTGTCCTGGGAGCGCTAGTCTCACCAGCAAGAACTTGGGGCTCTGCTGGAGAATGTATCTCACCAACTCACATAAGGCTCCTCCCGGCAGCCTTTTCACCAGCGGCTTCAAGGAGCTCTGCCAGAAAATGCCTGTCGGTGTTCATCTTCTTTTTTTGCAATTTTACTGTTGAGACTGATGGTTGAGTTAGGTGGAGCACAAAGGTTCCTGGTTCCACAGGGAGCTTCTAAGCATCGCACTTGGACAGGTGGTCGGCAACGCTATTCTCCGCACGAGGCACATGCTTTGCTTGCAGCCCGTCAAAGTGCTCTTCCAACTTCCTCACGTCTTCCACATATGCCTCCATCAGGGACTATGACAATCCTTATTCACTTGCTTCATAATGAGCTGAGAATCGCCATGAATGATTAGCTACTTTATCCCCAATTCTATTGCAATTTTGAGGCCAGCAAGGAGCTCCTCATACTCAATGTTATTGGTAGCATCCTCCCTATGGAAGTGCATCTGGATGACATACTTGAGGTACTCTCCGGTGGGTGCGATAAGCAGCACTCCTGCCCCAGCGCCTTGCGGCGAGAAAGCACCATCAAAGTACATGGTCCACTCCTTGGGGGTCTCCTTGCCGGGTATGGATGTTTTTGGCACCTCTTCATCAGGTGTTTGTGTCCATTCTGCGTTGAGTTCTACCAGTGCTCTATTGTGGATAGTTTTCGTACTTTCAATCTTCAAGGTGAAACTTGATAGTTACATTGCCAATTCCACTATACTGCTGGTAGCCTTGGGATTCCTCAGAATGCGCTGCAATGGGAGGCGGGTGACAACCGTAATCTTGTGAGCTTAGAAGTAATGGCGCAGTTTTCTCGAGGCCATGAGGAGGCTAAAGATCAACTTTTGCATCCTAGTGTAGCTTGACCTAGCCCCCTACAGGACGGAGCTGACAAAGTAAACTGGTCGCTGCATGATTACTTTTCCGCTTCGGCTTCTTCGCTACCCACTTCCCTCTGCTCCACCAGCGCAGCACTAACCACTTGATTCTTTGCTGCTAACTACAGCATCAGCGGCTCTTGTGATCTAGGTGTGACCAAGGTTGGTGCAAAGGAAAGGTAGGTTTTTAAATCTCGCAATGCAGCCTCTGCCTCCGGGGTCCACTTCATTGGGCCTGCCTTCTTCAAGATTTTAAAGAATGGCAAGGCGCGCTCAGCGAACTTCGAAATTTACCTGCTCAGTGCGGCAACGCACCCAGCCAGACGCCTCACATCCTTGACGGTTTTTGGGGCTTGGATCTGCTCTATCGCTTTTATCTTGTTGTTCTATCCCTCGCTGAGACACAAAAAATCCAAGGAGCTTGCCAGAATGAATGCAACACACACATTTACCTGGGTTGAGCTTCAAGTTAATCCCACAGATTTGCAAAGGTTTCTTCCAAATCCTTGATAAGTGTGGACTTGTCTTTCGTTTTGACAACGGTATCATCCGTGTATGCTTCTATGTTTCAGTGTAGCTGAGGTTCAAAGCCAATCTCCACAGCCCTCGCAAACGTAGAATCGACACTTTTTAGCCCGGAAGGCTTTTCTGTAATTTTCAATCTCATGTTGAACGTCTTCTCAATAAAAAATATGTGTGATCCAATATGATTGGGGTGGTGAATACCACCGCCTGCATAATTACTTTCACCGTGTTGGTATTTCTGACCGTGTGTCTTGTCCACACCTCACAACAGAACAATATAACCGAGCGCAAGCATTGTCATTTGGTTGAGACAGGGCTTGCCCTCCTCGCTCATTCCTCCCTTCCACGCTGCTACTAGGATGAAGCATTCTTACCACATGCTATCTTACTAATAGCATGCCTAGTACGACCCTCCACAACATCACACCCATGCAGCGCCTCCTCAATGTCACTCCTGACTATTCATTCCTTCACATTTTTGGATGCGCATGTTGGCCTAGTCTTAACAATACAGCTCTCATAAACTTGAGTTCCGATCCAAGATGTGTGTTTTCCTTGGTTATAGTCCTTTCCACAAGGGATACAAGTGCCTAGATAGAACCACTGGTCGGATCTACATCTCTCATGATGTTGTGTTCGATGAGAATACTTTTTCCATTCACCACCAGTGTTCGTACCAATCTGTCCCCTTCAAATCTACCAGTGGCGTTTCCATCCATAGAGCTAGTAGTTCAGGATGCTAATATGCGGAACTATAATCTGACACTTTTGTACCTGAACTTTGTCCTACAGAAATAGTAGTGAGGCAACCTCCAGCCACGATCAACATCTAGCAATCAAATGACATGCATGGCTCGTCACCATGCAGCCAACCAGCCAACACCACACACCTGTTGTTGGGTGATACGTCTCCAAAGTATCTATAATTTATGAAGTATTCATGCCATGTTTACAATAATTTTATATGATTTTGGTATGATTTGATTAGAACAAACCCGGACTGACGCTATTTTTAGCAGAACTACCGTGGTGTTGTTTTTGTGCAGAAACAAAAAGTTCTTGGTATGCGCTGAAAATCAATGAAGATTTTTCTGGAAAATGTAAAAAGTAATGGAACAAAGAGTTACTAGAGGGGAGTCCCGTGGGCCCTAGGAGGGTGGAGGGCACGCCCACCCCCCTCGGGCGAACCCCTATGCCTCATGGACTTCCCGTGGGGCCCCCTGACTTGTTCTCGATGCCAACTGTCAGATTGTGGGATCCGCAAACCCTTGAGAGGTTTGAACTCTGGGTGCACGTGGAGATCTCAACCTATCCAGCCTGCCTACTCATGATCCTCCTAAGCCTAGCGCGTCGAGCTCAAAGGGACAACAGACACAGCAGTTTTATCCTGGTTTGGGCCACCATTGTGGTGTAATACCCTACTCCAACATTTTTGTGGATTGCCTCGAAGGGCTAAGGATGAGCTAGTACAGTGCAAGAACAAGCCTAAGGAGGTGAGGTGTACTTGAGCTGGTGTGGTGTATGCTAGTCCTACTTGTTCTGATCCCGTCCCCCTTCTATGGTGGTGGCTAGTCCTATTTATAGTGGCACTGGTCCTCTTCCAAAATATGAGCGGGAAGGGATTCCACAACGGCCGGATTTGGTCTTCGCCTGCGAAAAGCCTCTGGTCGTGATGCTGCGGTGGACTCGTCGATGACCTCTGTCCTTCCGTCCTGGCGGTCTTGGTCTTGTTGCACCAGAATGGAAACATTTGGCTGATTCCTTGGGACTCCGCGCCTGCGACCTACTTCTTTTGCACCAAAGAGGAAACCTGTGCTCTGCGCCTGCCTGGCCCCCGACTGGCCTTAGTCGTCATGGCTCACGTCAGCTGAGCCTCGTGAGGCAACATTGCATAGAACTCTCCGCCCCTCAGGATCCAGCCTGAGGAGGCCGATTCCTTCGGGGGTCTTGGCGTTGTCCGCCTCGCGAGGCTTGGCCCCTCGCGAGGATCGTCTAGTGTTGGCGTTGAAGCTGGGCCGTACCAGGCCATCGATGAAGCCACGTGGTGGGCTGCAGGTAGGCAGGGTTGGATACCCTGGAATCTAGGACGCCGACAGTAACCCCGGGTCCAAGGCACACTCGGACTTGGCTTCCAGGCGAAGCTAAAGGGCAAGTGCGGAGCGCCGCAGGCCCTAACCGCCTATGGCCTTGATGACGTTGTCGGCGTTCTGGGAACGGGGGTCCCTAGACTTGCATGCCTGCGGCCTGCAGCGTGGCTCAAGCAGTGGCCCAGTACGGCCCGTCTTCATCAACCCAAGTTCAAGACCCTCGCGAGGGGCCAAACCTCGCGGGGTGGACGATGCAAGGTTTCCTCAGGGGCGGCCTCACTAGGAAGGCTCGCGAGGAGGTGGAGAGATCAAGGCAAGGAGTACCTCACAAGGTGCTCGTGACGCAAGTTGTGACGATCAAGACCAGGCGGGCGCCAGGCGGGCGCTAGCCAGTGCAGTGTCCTCGTTTCCTATTTGGTGCAAAGGGGGCAAGCGTAGGCATGGATTACTGAGGCATCAGGCAAAGGTTTCCATATCGGTGCAACGAGACCAAGACCAGCAGAGCGGCAAGGCAGAGATCATGGTGGAGCCCAAGACGGCGTCATCACCAGTGACTTTGGCAGTCGAAGACCAACTTTAGTCAGGATATCTTGTACTAGTTGTCCCCCTTCAAAATGGCCATTGTTGGCTCCCTTCCCGCTCAATATTGGGGAAGAGGACCAGGGCCTCTATAAATAGAGATAGCCACCATAGTAGAAGGGGCGAATCAAATCCTTCCCTGGCAGAACACCGCACTAGCTCAAGAACACCCCTCACGAGGTTGTTCTTCCTCTGTACTGTTCGTCATTAGCCCCAGAGGCAATCCACCACACCACACGCTGGATTAGGGTATTACACCACAACAGTGGCCCGAACCAGTATAAACCTCGTGTCCCTTGTGTTGTTCATCGTGCTAGCTTAGAATCCCGGCGAGGTTTTGGGGCGTGGATCGGTAGGGAGATGATCTTCGTGCGCACCCCAGAGTTTGAACCTTAAGGGTTTTGCCGGAACCCGATATCCGACATTTGGCTGGCCTGGTAGGGGTGTGATGGAATCTTCTTTCCGCTGTTCTGCGTTCCATCGCTTTGTCGCATCCATCGCCGAGTTCGCGCTGAGCGTCGGGCTGCTCTCGCCGCCCGCGTCGCCCAGACGGCTCCCGTTGATGGGCCTCCTTGTTGTTCTCCATCGTCCGCCGCCACCGGCCCTGTGCGGAACGAGTAGCAAGCATCTGCGCTGCACCCCTTTGTGCGGCGGGAAGGCCGCACCGCCACTCCGTCGCTATCTCCAGCTGGTTCGTCGTCTCACGCTCGTCGCGCTCCCTCGGACGCGCAGGCCGCGTTGCTCCTGGCACGTGAGCTCCTGCACTACCACCCCATCGATGACTTCTACAAGGAGTAGCTCGCTCGCATCACCGAGCTCGTCAGCGCCGCATGGGGCTCCCTTGCGCCATTCCTCTCGCTGCCTCGCCTGCCGTCCTGCATGGGCGATGCAGCTCAGGAGGTGCCTCCGCCACCTCCTCCCCAAGAAGGTGCCCCGGCTCCAAGGCGTGTGGCCCCTGGATGAGACCCACCGCGTCCAGCGCCCGCGTGACAAGAAAGGAGCTGCCAAGAAATCCCTTGGCCCCAAGAAGGCGCTCACGTGCTCCCTGCTCCAGCACGCCAAGACCGCATCCCTGCACCTGCACACCAAGACCCCGTGCTGCCCCTGGCAGCGGCATGCGGGAACCATCAAGAGCAGGCCCCGCGTCTGCAAAAAGCTCCGGTGGTAGCAGCAAGTTGACGTGCCTTCACCATCGAGCTATGCAGCGTCGCCTGGACAGGCAAGTTCAAACCGGACCTGCCTCCTTGCTACGACGGCACGGCCGACCCCCGCGGAGTTCCTGCAGCTCTACGAGCTGGGCATCGAGGCGGCCAACATAGACGAAAAGGTCATGGCGAATTTGTTTCCCATGGCGCTCAAGGATGGTGCCTGCACCGGGCTCCTGAACCTGCCCCCGGCTTAATCTCCTCTTGGGACGAGATGCGCAGCCGTTTCATCGCCAACTTCCAGGGCACTCGCGACTGTCCTCTGGTCGTGGGTGACCTGCGCCGCATCAAGCAGCAGCCTGGAGAGACCCTGCAGAAGTACATCCAGCGTTTCAACAGCGCTCGCCTCAAGATTCCCAAGGTGACTGAGGAGGCCATCATCTCGGCGTTTTCTGACGGCGCCCGCAATGTCAAGATGAAGGAGGAGCTTGCCATCCACGAGGATCTGTGCACATCTCTGGAGTTGTTCAACCTGGCAACCAAGTGTGCAAGAGCTGAGGAGGGGCGCCTCTCCCTCCTCGAGCTTCCAGCTGCTGACCCAAAAGAGAAGAAAGCCAAGGACAAGGACGTGAAGTGCAAAGGAGCAGCTGTGTTCGCAGCAGAACCAGACACGAAGCGCTGCAGGGACCAGCCAGAGTCGTCCAAGGGTAGCCGATTCTGCACCTACCACAACCTCTACACCCACAACACCAACGAATGCTAGGAGCTCAGAGCCGTTCGAGAAGGACGCATCGGTAGACGCCCCGAGCGCAACGACCAGGGCTACGGCTGAGGAGAAGGAGGAAGAGGTGGAGGACGATGGGACGACCGAGGCCCTCGCCAGGAGTGGCGTGACTGCCCTCGCGAGGATTGCTGGCAGGACCAGCCTCGCGAGGGGGCTTGGAGGGATCAGCCTCGTGAGGATCGCCCGCAGGGCAACATAGGCCTTCCTCCTCTTCTGCCACCGCCAAGAAGGAATGATGACCACCACCAGGACGAGGGGGTGGGGGCTTCCAAGAGCCACGTGCTATCGCTTGCATCCTGGGCTGTGTCCAGGCCCCAGCCTCTCAGTGCATCTTCAAGCAGTTTGCTCGCGAGGTGAATGCAGTCCTCCCCAAGCTCGAGGCCACACGCCCTCTCACGTGGTCCACGTGCGCGATCACGTTCAGCTCAGCCAATTAGCTCAAGTGTGCGGCTACGGCTGGCATCCTCCCAATGCTCTGTTCCCCAGTCATCAGCAACGTGCAAGTTACCTGGACCCTCATCGATGGCGGCGCAGGACTCAATGTCCTGTCCGTCGAAACGTTCAACAACCTACAAGTGCCATATGACCAGCTTCAGCCTACCAAGCCTTTCTCAGGAGTCACTGATGGCTCCACTACTCCAATAGGGCAGGTTCGCCTCCCTGTCACTTTCGGGCAGTGCAGGAACTACCGCACCGAGCTCATCAACTTCGATGTTGCCCACATTCGCCTGCCATACAATGCCATCCTCGGGTATCTAGCCCTGGCCAAGTTCATGGCGGTAACTCGCCATGGTTACAATGTCCTCAAGATGTCGGGGAGTGGCGGAATCATCACAGTCCCCTGCGAAGTGAAGGACGCGGTGTGCTCCCTCGAGCGCACCTTCCAAGATGCATCAATTGAGGACCCAGACAACAGGAGCGAGAACCCTCCTGAAGCAGTTACCAAGAAGAAGAAGACATCGCCCAGCTCAAGGACTCAGGACGTTGGCATCTCCGGAGGTGGCGCATCAGGATCCGCGCCTGTGCAAGGGGCGCCTCCCTCCATCGCATAGGAAGGCGCGCCCGGCACCCTCCCCGGGCAGGGCTCGGGGGCTCTCTTCTGGAGGGTCTCAGACTTTGCTGAGGTCACAAGGGAGGCACTCGGACACCACTTGGAGCCATGCTTCACAACATGTTTCCCTCAGGAATGCATGGGGCAAGGAAGGCCCAACCCTCAGGTGCTTCAAGAATCAAGAGTCATACGCGGCGATCGCCGCCTACCTGGCGTAACTCCTCATCCAAGCGAGGATGGCGGGCTGTGCGTCTGCATCGGCTACCCAGGGCTCAGCCGAGTCACGTCTCAGGAGCGCCTCTGGCCTTCGCGCGTGGGACGCTGCGAGGGTCTGCCGCACAGCTACGTTCGCATGCCTTTCGGCCTGCCGAATGCGGCTGCCACCAACAACCATCATCTGCGAAGCATTCTAGCAGCTCAGGAGGCCAGGTACCACGCGGTCCTGGCGGAGATGGAGATGGTCCTCGAGGAACCGCCTGGACCCCCAGAGGCTCCCGAGGCTCAGGGCCCCGGTGGCTTGTGAGGGTCGGTCCCTTCACCGCGCACCTGCAGCTACTCCAACACCCCCTCTACAACGGTACCAGGTGACATCTTTCAAGTTCATTTCAGCTGGGAGCGCCCTCGGGGCTGCATCAATCCCAGGTCGTGTGGGTTTGTCCCTGCGGCATGTATCCCTTTTGCTTATGTCTTTAGTTTACCTTGCTGGGGGCGCCACTCGGGCTGCATCATCTCCAAGCCGCTCGGGCCAGACCTAGTGGCATGTATTCTTCCCACATTTATCTAAGCTGATTTGCCTTTCATGCTTAACCTACCTGTGATAATCGCCTGCTCGATTGACACCCACCTTTGGAGCTGCTCACACTAGCACGGTGCTTGCGCATGGGTCCGTCCCTGCAACGTCGACAAATCTGAGTCATCGAGCTCTGGCCCGCGGCAGCCCCGCAAGCGTCACCTCACCAGGCCCTCGGTGCCCTCTCCACTCTCTCGGAGCAACCAATGGCCGGCCGGCAATCGTAATGGCAATCCGTGCTTTTCCCGTGTTGGTTTATAGGAACCTCCTGAGGTCGCCAGCGGGTGGCACCCCGAGCTCCCTCTTTCTTTCCCGCACAATCCACTTGCACGTTAAAAGGGCGGCTCCTAAGCATCGTGACTCAGGAGCTCTTACTGGCTCTCCAGCCCTCACCCCCTGGCCTTGTACACGGCATCGCGACCTGGCATACCAGCGGCGGCTGAGCTCGCTCGGGGGCCTTGTCCTGAGGACGTAGAGCACGAAGAGAGTGCAGGGAAGAGAGGGGAAGCTCGCGGGGGCCTGACCCAGCTACCTCCCAGCTGCCGACGCGCGCATCTGGTGCAACGCGAAGGAACAACTCCATGCCTTCAAGATAAGTTTCGCGCCTGCAATAGCTGATTGACGCGACACGAAACCTCCACTTAATGCGGCGCTGTGACGGTGACGTTGCCTTCCTTTCTCACCTTTCGGCGGCTACTTGAGCGCTAAAGGGGACCTCCTGAGCATCGTGCCTCAGGGACTCTTAATGGACCTCGGGCGGCTCACCTCCTAGTTTTGTCCACAGCATCGTGACCTGGCATACCAGCGACGGCTGAAGCCTACCTGGGGACCGAGACCTGTCAGCGTAGAGCACCAAGTCATCGCGAGATTAGAAAGGGGGAGCTGAGCCGGAACAGGACATGCGTTTGCACCGTTTCATAATAAGCATAATATCAACAAAAGACATGGTGGCCCCTTTACAAGCCCCCACGGGGTGTTTTCTCAATGCCTCGCAGGAAACAAAAGGTGTGAATCCTAAGGAGCCCTAACTTCAGGTGCCTCCGCGCCCGACGCCATCATCAATAGTGGGCCACGGGAGGCCGGCGCCAACCCCATCCAGATCAGCCGCGCCGGCATCCTGACGCAGCCGCCTTGCTCCAGACACGACGCGAGCTCGGGGGCACGTAGCTGTCGTCGCTTTTCTCCGGAGTCGCGAAGAGCTCGGGAGTGTCACTGGACTCCCAAGCATTGCCACCGCTGCTAGAGGAGACGTTGGGGAAACGGGTGGTAGGCCTAGCCCTTGCCACATCGATGTCCTGGCTGCCTCCTCTGGGGCAGCACTCCAGCCGACGGCCTTCTGCATCGAAGACCTTGAAGAGCATCAAGGAGGCGCCATCGTATTCGAAATGAATCACAAGGGCACCCCCTGTTTGGCAGACCCGGGCGATCTCGCCCCAGCCTCGGGTCATGTAGACCTTGCCTGGAGCAACCAATTCAACCTCCGCTCCGGTCACCGGTGTACCGCAGTTGGCGTGCTGCAGCCAAAGCTCAAGAGGCCCCCTCGGTGGCATCTCGAAGGTGAAGAATGAAGGAAAGCGGATCTAGGAGCTTGGAGGCATCGCGGCGTGGAGCACGAGCTCGCGAGAGGAGTCCGCGGCATGGACTCCAGGGGCAAAGGCGTGCACCACCAAGGCTCGTCGGCCTCGCTCGTCATCCCTTCCTCTAGGGCCCTCGGCCCAGGCGTACAGGGGTAGCAAAAACCTAGGAGGCGGCCGCTCATACAAAGGCCTCGATATCTCCAGCCTTGCAACCTCATCGCAGCGGCCAGGGACTGGCCGTTTCTTCGGCGGGAGCGGGTCCGGCCCCTCCTGGGGGGCCTTTCCTTTCTCTTCGGATGAGAACCGGTGGATCCGTGCCATTGGCGGCAAGATGGAGGCGGAGCAAGAAGAGATGGACAACGGCTGCTCACGCCTCTCCATACTTATAATCCAGAGGAGGTCAACCATCGGCCTCCATGATCACAGTTAATCATGACTATTTTGCATGCAGTTGCCGAGCCAACATGGGGAAGCGGAGACGCCCACATCCAATCAACCGCCACGCGGCGACCAAGGCCGCAGACTGTTTGGGCCTGCGGCGCTCCGCACATGCCCTTTGGCTTCGCTGCTAAGCCATGTCCGAGCGTGCCTTGGGCCCGGGAGCTACTGTCGGCGTTCTGGGAATGGGGGTCCCCAGACATGCCTGCCTGCGGCCTGCAGCGTGGCTCAAGCAGTGGAACAGTACGGCCCGTCTTCATAAACCCAAGTTCAAGACCCTCGCGAGGGGCCAAGCCTCGCGGGGTGGACGATGCAAGGCTTCCTCAGGGGTGGCCTCACCAGGAAGGCTCGCGAGGAGGCAGAGAGATCAAGGCAAGGAGTACCTCGTGAGGTTCTCGTGACGCAAGCCGTGACGATCAAAACCAGGCGGGCGCCAGCTAGCGCAGTGTCCTCATTTCCTCTTTGGTGCAAAGGGGGCGAGCGCTGGCGCGGAGTACCGAGGCATCAGGAATAGCTTTCCATATCGGTGCAACGAGACCAAGACCAGCAGAGCGGCAGGACGGAGATCACCGTGGAGCCCAAGACGGCATCATCATCAGTGCCTTTGGCAGTCGAAGACCAACTTTAGTCAGGATAGCTTGTACTAGCGGTCCCCCTTCAAAATGGTCGTTGCTGGCTCCCTTCCCGCTCAATATTTGGGAAGAGGACCAGGGCCTCTATAAATAGAGATCGCCACCACAGTAGAAGGGGCGAATCAAATCCCTCCCTGGGAGAACACCGCACCAGCTCAAGAGAACACCTCACGAGGTTGTTCTTCCTTTGTACTATTCGTCATTAGCCCCAGAGGCAATCCACCACACCACATACAGGATTAGGGTATTACACCACAACAGTGGCCCGAACCAGTATAAACCTCGTGTCCCTTGTGTTGTTCATCGTGCTAGCTTATAATCCCGGCAAGGTTTTGGGGCCTGGATCGGTAGGGAGAAGATCTTCGTGCACACCCCAGAGTTCGAACCTTAAGGGTTTTGCTGGAAACCGATATCCGACAGACACGTGGCGATTGATTGGACGTGGGCGACTCCGCTTCCCCACACTGCCTCAGCAACCGCTCGACTTGACTGGTCGATGCGGCATGCAGAAGGTCATGATGGCATCAGGTCGTGGAGGCCGGTGGTTAGCCTCCCTTGGCTATAAATGTGAGGGAGGGGCAGAGCCCCCCGCCCATCTTTCCTTCTTCTTGCTCCCGCCTGCTTTTCTCCTCTCCGTCTTGCTCCCATGGCATCGCCGAAGAGGTTTTTAGCGGCCGAGAAGGGGAAGGCCTCCAAGGAGGGGCCAGCCTCTCCTCATCCCAAGAGGAGCCGTGGTCGTCCCCACAAGCACCCCGCAGTCCATCCAACAACTTCCAGGGGCGCGGGTGCGCACCCCCAGAGGCAGCGTTGCTGTAGGCGCCTGCAATGGCACCTCTTCCCGCGGCGGCGGCCACTGGCTTCGGAGCAGTCCCCATGATGGAGGGAGGCGCATCGTGATCATGTGCCCGCGTTGGCCATGCTTTACATCGCTGGACGTGCTCCCTGAGTTCATGGTGTGGTCGGAGAGCCCGGCTGGCACCTCGCTTTGCCTCCTGTCCTTTTTTTTCGGCGAGCTTCCTTCTTCAGGGCCCAATTGTCTCTGGCTGCAAGCCGACGGTTGCTGCAGCAGGGCTTCGTGGGTTGGTACCGAGGTCACCGCCTCCGGTAGCATGGTCCTGACTCACGGCTGGCAGACCTTCGCCCGTGCGCGTGGCCTGTGCGGAAGGTGCACCCTCCACTTAAAGTACGACGGCCTGGCGACCCTCTATGTGAGGTTGTTCAGGGAGGACGGCCGCCGCGTGGGGTGCTGCCCGGAGGATGGCAGCAACGCCAACAGTGGCGACGGCGAGCTTGGTCGTGGTGACGCGCGCTCCCCCTCCCGCGACGGCAGCTCTTCCTCAGATGGGAGCTCGAGCAGTGGCGGCTACGACCGACCCCCGCGTTGTCGTGCTGCCACGACACTCTAGTGAAGCTAGAGAGGAGCCTGGCATGAAGCTGGGAGCTGACGAACTTGGACTCAAGGTCGGTTAGCCCAGGTCACCTATGGGAGAACTGGTGGAGCACCGGGTCACCTTGAGGCGCTGCTTGAGGATGCGGCACTGGTGCCGAGCTTGTACGCCTTCGGGCCCTCCTTGTTTAGCTTTTCCTTTCTCCTGCAATCCGAAGAAAGAAAGATGTACCCTGCAGGGGCGTATAATGAAATGTTGTTGTTATGCCTTTTATGCTATAACCGCCATCTTGACGTAGTGTTGGAATGTTTGCGACCTGAGTGAGTTAAGGTGGGAAAGCTTAGCTTGGTATGTGTAGTCGTTTTTCGCCTCACGAGAACCTGACCTCAGGTACTTGACGGGGCCCCCTTCCTCTGGGAGTCTTTGACGCAGCCCCCGGAAGATACGCCTTGTGCTCTCAGGAGCCATGACAGGGCAGAGTTGTCCTTTGAAGGAGAAGAAAATTTGTCGACCGGCTAACTCCACCTTACGCGAGCCCCCTGCCAATGCACCGTGTCGCGCTGCCCGGGGGGCACGGACATGAGGGGTGCTGGTGCCCGTGGACTTGATCGAGGGCTCCTCGTGAGGATGAAGCCGAAATACCAGGGTTCGGCACAGTGCGTGCATGCAAAGGCAGGCCCAGGGCGCACACACCTACCTAGCCCCATGTGCGCGGAGCGCGACGAGAAGTGGCAGGCGACTGCCACCTCTCTCATGTCCTTAGACCAAAAACATCTTAGGAGAAGAAAACAGCTCGAGGAACAGCATTCGAGAACACCAAATCCATTGAAAGATTACTAAAAAACTGCAAGGAACTTCAGAAAGCAAATGAACAGCCGCGTCCGGCACCTAATCTAGTCTTCTCACCAGCGCGGAGCTAAGTGCTGCCACTAGGACGTGGGAGGGATCCCCCATGAGGCCTCGGGGCGGCTCTCAGGAGACTGTGTGGCGTGTATAGCCCCACTCATTATTACGTGAGAGTCTCATGAGTGGAGACCTTCACAGGATGGAGCCTTGTTTCACAGGCCGGAGCCATTCTTCTGGGGTAGAAATTCCGTAGGCGCTGGATGTTCCACGCGTTCTGGATGAGGACCCCGTCCTGTGTCTCCAGGCGCGCGACGCCAGGCCTAGAGACACGGGCAATCCTAAATAGGCCCTCCCACATGGGAGAGCACCCGCCTCGGGACGAGGTCTCCCACCTCTAACGTCTTGGAGCGAACGCTGCAGCAGTGATACGGCCGTAGCGCCTTCTGGTACCCGAGGCTTGACGGCGGCGTTCCTCCCCCAGCACGAGATCCATCCCCTGCGTGGCGTCCTGTTGCGACTCATCAAACACCAGGACCCGCTGGAGCGCTGCTTGACCTCGTGAGGGAGAACCACTTCTACTCCGCAGACGAGGAAGAACGGTGTTTCTCCTGTTGGCTTGGTTGCGGTAGTGCGGATCGACCACAACACGGACTACAACTCATCGAGCCAGCCCCTGCCGCGGGCCTAGAGCTTCTTCTTGAAGGTCCGGGTCTTGAGGCCCCTCAGGACTTCCGCATTGGCCCTCTCAGCCTGTCCATTGCTCCGCGGGTGCGCTACTGAGGTGTAGCAGATCTGCGATCCAAGGTTAGCACAGTATGTTTTGAAAAGGTTGCTGGTGAACTACGAGCCATTGTAGGTGATGATGCATCTGGGGACCCCAAACTGGCTCACGATTCCCTTGATGAACTTGACGGCCGATCCAGCTGGGATGCTGCACACGGCTTCTACCTCTTCCCACTTGGTGAACTTGTCGATGGCAACGTAGAGGTATCGGTAGCCCCCTGGCGCCCGAAGGAATGGACCCAGGATATCCAGCCCCCAGACCGCGAATGGTCACATGAGTGGGATCGTCTGGGAACCCTGCGCGGTCTGGTGGATCTACTTGGCGTGAAACTGGCATGCTTCACAAGAGCGCACCAGCTCTGTAGCATCGTTAAGTGTGGTGGGCCAATAGAAGCCACTGCGGAACGCCTTGCCCACCAGGGTGCGCGACGAGGAATGATGCCCGTAGTCCCCACCATGTATGTCCGCTAGCAGCTCGAGCCCCTGTTCCCTAGAGATGCACCACAACAAAACGTCATTGGGCCTCCTGTGATATAACTCACCATCCTTGATGCAGTACGTGGTGGCCTCATAGGCCACGCGCTCAGCATCCTCCTCCTTCTCTTGTAGGGACCCTTGAAGCAAGTACACCTTGAACTCTTCGGTCCAGTACCCCTCCGAAGGCTCGAGCGCAAGCAGAAGGCGGGCTCCCGAGGGGTGACCACAGGCCGGGGCACCCATCTCGGGTGCCCGTGGCAAGTCCTCCTGAGGTGGTACTAGAGTCGTGACGTGTGGAGTCATAGACGGCTTGAAGAGCCGCTCCTGAAACACCCCCGGCTCCTGAGGGAGCATGCGAGAGGCTCTTTTGGCGATGTCGTCTGCTTCCTTGTTCGTCCCGCGCGACACGTGCTGCAGCTCCACGCCCATGAACCGCTTCTCCATTTTGCGCACCTCCTCCAGGTATGCCTCCATGTGCTCGTCCTTAGGAGTGTACTCCTTGTTGGAGAAGTTGATGAGAAGCTGAGAGTCTCCCTTGATGGTGAGGCGCTTCACTCCTAGCGCGGCCGTAGCCCTATGTCCAGCAAGCAAGCCTTCGAATTTTGTGATGTTGTTGGAGACCTTCTCGCCCTGCTGAAAGCAGAGTTGCACTACGTAACGGAGCTTGTCCTTGGTGGGTAAGATGAGGATGGCCCCCGCTCCTGCGCCTTGCCGCGCAAACGCCCCGTCCAAGTACATGACCCATCCGTCTGGCTCTTCGTCTCCTCGCAGGAGGGAGCAGTACTCGCCTACTCCGTGGTCGGGAGCGTTAGTCCACTCAGCCATGAAGTCCGTGAGGGCCGTGCCCTTGATGACCCTGGTGGTGCTGAACTAGAGATTGAATGCCTGAAGCTCAATGTTCCATTCAGCAACTCGTCCACCCGAGTTCCGGCTCCGGAGCACCCTCTCCAGCGGGTATGCTGAAACAACCTTGATAGGGTGGCCTTGAAAGTAGTGGCGCGGTTTCCTGGAGGCAACTAGGAGTGCGAGAAAGAGCTTCTGGGGCATGGGGTAGCGCACCTGGGCTTCCCTTAGTATCGTACTGATGAAGTAGACAGGGTGCTCGACGAGGGGGGAGGCATCAGCGGAATCTTATTATTCACGAGGGCATAGGTCCTCCATGGCCTCACGAGGCCCACCCTCAGGAAGCTTGACAGCCACAGGATCAATTCTAGCCACAGGAGGAATGTAGACCACTGTGTCGGTCAGGACTCCAGAAGCCTCGCCCTGGGGGTGTTGAGCCTTGCTTGATGGTTGTGCATCCTGCTGAGGCTTCTTGATCAGATGTTCCCTTCCTTAGTGCCACCAGTGCGGCACTGGCTGAGTGAGGGGTTGCTTCCAGATAGAGCACCAAGGGCTCGAGAAGGCGCGGTGCCACCATCACTGGCGGACTTGTCAAATATCTCTTGAGGTCCTGGAAGGCTGCGTCCGCCTCTGGGGTCCACTCGAAGGGCTCCTTCCTCTTCATAAACTTGAAAAACAGGAGGGCGCGCTCCCCCAGCTTGGAAATGAAGTGCCCAAGTGAGGTTACACAGCCCACCAGCTTATGCATCTCCTTCAGGGTCTCTGGGGGTTCATGTCCTCTATCGCCTTGACCTTCTCCGGGTTGGCCTCGATCCCTCTGTGTGACACAAAGAAGCCCAATTGCTTGCCGGAAGGGACCCGAAACACACACTTCTCGGGGTTAAGCCGAAGATCCACCTTGCACAGGTGGTGAACATCTCCTCCAGATCTTCTATCAGAGTCCTGACCTCCCAAGACTTCACCATTATATCGTCAATGTAGGCCTCTGCGTTCCTCCCGAGCTGTGAACCCAGGGCGATATGCATCAACCGCTGGAAGGTTGCCCTGATATTACGCAGCCCGAAGGGCATGCAGGTGTAGCAGTACACCCTGCATGGGGTGAGGAATGTCGTCTTCTCCACATCCTCCATGGCCATCTTGATCTGGTGATAGTCGGAGAAGGCATCCAGTAAGCACAACAGGTCGCACTCGGCGGTGGAGTCAACGATCTGTTCGATGCGAGGGAGCGGGAAGGGGTCTTGCGGGCAGGCCTTGTTGAGGTTGGTGAAGTCGACACACATGTGTTCCTTCCCTCCTTTCTTGGGGATGATGACAGGATTCGCCAGCCACTCTGGGTACCGTACCTCTCTGATGACCCCTGCGGCTTGTAGCTTATGGGTTTCTTGGACAATGAAGGCCTGCTTCTCGGTGGACTCGCGGTGAGCCTTCTGCTTCACTAGCCGCACATTTGGACATACCCTCAGGTGGTGCTCGATTATCCCTCTTAGGACCCCAGCTAGGTGTTTGGGGTCCCAAGCCAGTACATCCTTGTTGGCTTGCAAAAAAATGATGAATGCTTCCTCTTGATCCTGAGGGAGGCCAGCCCCTATGGTGAAGGTGGCGCTGGCCATCCCATCCTCACAGACCAGTACTTGCTTCATCTCAGCTCGGTCTTGGGAGAACAACTGCTTCTTCTTGGCCGGCGCTGCTTTTGGGCCTCCTGATCCTTCTTCTTGCCGGGCAGCGCGGACGCGGCTGTCCTGAAGGCGAGCTTGAGGGCTTGTAGTGCGCCCTAGGTGTCCCCGCCACCGTGAGGAATCCGTTGCTGCCAGGCACCTTCATGAGGTTGTACGCGTGGTGGGTCGCAGCCATAAACTGGGCCAAGGCCGGGTATCCCAGAATAGCATTGTACGGCAGGTCGATCTTGGTGATGTCTAAGTCGATGAGCTCGGTGCGGTAGTTGTTGCGGGTCCCGGAGGTGACAGGGAGACGGATCTGACCCAGGGGGCCTGGTGGAGCCACCATCGACCCCGGAGAAAGGCTTGGAGGGGCGGAGTCGGCTGGGCGGTACGTGGAGCAGGCTGAACACCTCTGGAGAGAGCACGTTGAGGCCAGGCCCGCCGTCGATGAGGATCCTAGTGATCGCCACGTGGTAGACAGTGGGGGTGCAGAGCATTGGGAGCGCGCCTGCTCCCGTCGTGGCGACGAGGTGATCCTTGGGGCTGAAGGTGAGGTCAGCTTGGGCCGCCGCCCAGCCCGGGGAAGCCCCTGAGCTCGCCTGAGGGGCGCCTACCTGCCGGTAGAACTGCTTGACATGGCGGTCAGAAGCTGGTGCCTACAAGCCACCTAGGAGAGCTGCAACGACCAGGGACACCGGTGCCACGTAGTGAGCGAGGAAGAGGTCGCGCAGATCCTCCCAGGAGGCCACAGAAGATGCCGACAGGTTGAGCAACCAGGCACGTGGCGCGCCTACAAGGGCCATGGGGAGCCAGTTGGCCTTCACCTTGTCGTCTCCGCCGGCCGCCCAAACTGCCTCCTCGTAAGCTTGAAGAAAGGGGGTTGCATCTGCCGCAGGGAGAGGGTGAAGTAGCGCAGCCCCGACGCTTCTTCGGGAACACGCGTCGACCGGCCAACGGAGGAGCGCTCGCCATAGGAGTCAATGGGACGATCTAGAGGTTGAGGAGAAGATTCCGACGCACTCCTACCTGGTGCGCCAAATGTTGGATTGTGGGATCCGCAAACCATTGAGAGGATCAAACTCTGGGGTGCGTGCGGAGATCTCAACCTACCCAGCCTGCCTACTCGCGATCCTCCTAAGCCTAGCGCGTCGAGCTCAAAGGGACAAGAGACATAGCGGTTTTATCCTGGTTCGGGCCACTGTTGTGGTGTAATACCCTACTCCAGTGTTTTGGTGGATTGCCTCAAAGGGCTGAGGATGAGCTAGTACAGTGGATGAACAAGCCTCAGTAGGTGAGGTGTTCTTGAGCTGGTGCGGTGTATGCTTGTCCTACTTGTTCTGATCTCGTCCCCCTTCTATGGTGGTGGCTAGTCCTATTTATAGTGGCCCTGGTCCTCTTCCAAAATATGAGCGGGAAGGGATTCCACAACGGCCCGATTTGAAAGGGGACAAGTAGTACTGTCTATCCTGACAAAAGTAGTCTTCGCTTGCGAAAAGCCTCTGGTCGTGACGCCGCAGTGGACTCGTCGATGACCTCTATCCTGTCGTCCTGGTGGTCTTGGTCTCATTGCACCAGAATGGAAACATTTGGCTAATTCCTCGGGACTCCGTGCCTGCGCCCTCCTTCCTTTGCACCGAAGAGGAAACCTGTGCTCTGCGGCCGCCTGGCACCCGCCTGGCCTTGGTCGTCATGGCTCACATCAACTGAGCCTCGTGAAGCAACATTGCATTGAACTCTCCGCCCCTCAAGAGCCAGGATGAGGAGGCCGATTCCTTCGGGGGTCTTGGCATTGTCCGCCTCGCGAGGCTTGGCCCGTCGCGAGAATCGTGCGGTGTTGGCGTTGAAGCTGGGCCGTACCGGGCCGTTGATGAAGCCACATGGTGGGCCGCAGGCAGGCAGGACTGTATCCCCCCGAATCCAGGACGCCTACACCAACCTCCCCTATAAATTCCCAAACCTCCATAAAATAAGCTAGATTGGAAGTTCCGCCGCCGCAAGCCTCTATAGCCACGAGAAATCAATCTAGGCCCTCTCTGGCACCCTGCCGGAGGGGGCCATAATCACCGGAGGCCATGTGGGAAGATCCTGGAGGGGCCATCATCTCCATGGAGACCAAGGACTAGAGGGAGAACCTCTCCCCATCAAGGGGGCAGGCCATGGAGGAGGAAGCACAAGGGGAAGAACCTCTCCTCCTCTCTCTCTCTCGGTGGCACTAGAGTGCCATCAGGAGGGCAATCATCGCCGCAGTGCTCGTCTTCATCAACATCACCATTATCATCATCATGCTCATCTCTTTACGCGGTCCACTCTCCCGCATTGTAATCCCTACTTGAACATGGTGCTTTATGCCACATATTTATGATCCAATGATGTGTTGCCATCCTATGATGTTTTGAGTAGATATCCTTTGTCTTTGGATTGATTGATGATCTAGATTGGTATGAGTTGTATGTTTTATTTTGGTGTTGTCCTATTGTGCCCTCCGTGTCCCACAAGTGTGAGGGATTCCCGTTGTAGGGTGTTGCAATACGTTCATGATTCGCTTATAGCGGGTTTCTTGAGTGACAGAAGCATAAACCCAAATAAGGGGGTTGTTGTGTATGGGATAAAGGGGACTTGATATGTTAATGCTATGGTTGGGTTTTACCTTAATGATCTTTAGTAGTTGCAGATGCTTGCTAGAGTTCCAATCATAAGTGCATATGATCCAAGAAGAGAAAGTATGTTAGCTTATGCCTCTCCCTCATATGAAATTGCAATAGTGATTACTGGTCTTGTTAACAATTGCCTAGGACAATTCCGCCCACCGACCCATAATAATTCCACACTCGCTATTTATAACACTTAAGTAATATATTCTAACTCTATGATAACAGCACCTACTTTTATATTTTAGCTCTCCGATATAGTGCAAAGTTATCCTCTTCATAGCCACAACGTAGTTTTATTTCTCGTTTGTAGTAGGAAGTAAACGTTTGGTGTACGTAGAGTCATATCAGTGGCAGATAGGACTTGAGAGAATATTCATCTTGCCTTTAGCTCCTTGTGGGTTTGAAACTTCACACTAATCATTTCCAGCTTTGGGAATTGCTACGATGATTCCCTGCACTCGGGGATTATCAGGCTCTTTTCTCGCACCATTGTCGGAGTGTAATAACGTGGGGTTGATATTTTAGTGTATGCTTGTTTGCTTTCTTCACTAAGTATTTTTTGTTTTTCCTTTTTAGTTTTGCTTAGTTGTGGGTGAAACATACAAAAAAAAATAAAAAATGAAAATACAAAAAGATTCACTTGCCTCATATGCCTAAAATGTTTTTCAAAAAGAGAAGTGATTGGAAAGTTATGCATTGGAGAAGTGAGGGTCGACCTTGGACACTTGTGTTCTTGCTCATGGAAACAATGTAGAATTTTTCATGGAAGTTTCTCTGTAAATAATTATCCCCTTGTATATATTTTTGTACTATAAAAATAATGTGCTAGGCTTTGGTTTTAGGATGATTAGATTGCTTGCTTACTATGTGAAGTACAAAAACAGAAACTTTGGCTATAGCGCGTGAATTTACTTTTTTTACTGGAAAGTCAAATGGGTCTAAAACTTTTTGCACATTAATTCTATGAATTTTTTTTAAATTTTTCATAGTTTTTTAGAATTTTGGAGTAACAGAAGTTTACTAAATTTCCATATTACTACAAATTGTCCTATTTTTGATAGATTCTGTTTTCTATGTGTTGTTCGCTTATTTTGATGAATCCATGGGTAGTATCAGGGCGTATGAACCATGGTGAAGTTGTAATACAGTAGATAAAGTGCTAATATGAAATTGGAATGATTTTACAATAGTACCTAAAGGTAGTGATTTGCTTTATTATACTAACGGATCTCACAAAGTTTTTGTTAAGTTTTTGTGGATGAAGTGTTCAAAGAACGAGTAGTTACCGATGTGAGAAGAATAAAGAGAGGCAATAGTTCAAGCTTGGGGATTCCCAAGGCACCCCAAATAAATATTCCAAGGATACTCTAGCATCTAAGCTTGGGGTTGCCCCGGTTGGCATCCCATCTTTCTTCTTCAACAATTATCGGTATACCTCGGTTTTTGTTTTGTTCACATGATTTGTGTCCTTTGTGTTTTTCTTTTTCTTTAAGAACCATGCTAGTATGAGATATCCCTTCATCGATTTATAGAATTTTTCATGTTCTTCAGTTAAATCTTTTCAGTATGACCTTATAGAATGCTCTTTGTGCTTCATTTAAATATTTTGAGTATGGTTTTATAGAATGCTTCATGTGCTTCACTTATATATTTTGAGCTTGGATATAGGTTAGTATATATTAATTGTAGAATTATCCATGAACTTCAGTTATATCTTTTGGAGTATGAATAATACTATCATCTAAAGTTGGTTTGGAAGAGTGTCGGGGGGATGAACCCCGGGCAGGCAACGGAACCCGGATCCTTTTCAAAAAAGCGGGGCCCGCATCGGCTGCAAACCGGCACGCGCCCGACTGGGTCGCTCGACCCGGCAGGGCCCGCAACTCGGCCAAACTCCCCTATCCGGCAAGGTACGTCAACCTGGCCACAGCAAGTGGCACAAGACAACTCGACCCGGCGCAACCAAGGATTCCACGGCAAGCCAGCCCCACCCATGGCGTCCACGGCAACCCAGCCACGGGTCAACTCCCGTCCCATCCAGGCCGTACGATGGGACGAGACCTAAACCACCGATGACCAAGACAACAGTGTTTCCACCCATGCCTGTGGTCAGCCGGGGCATGGCAACAGTGCCCCTCACCTACCCGTTGACCAAGGCTGGCGTGGCAATAGTGCTCCCACCCTCACCATTGACGACAGCAAGCGGCAGCCTGACGGAGAGCACTATACACGACTCGACTCGGCCACGCCCTGACGATCGACAAGACGGTGCAGAGTTCCCCTAGGCACGCGAGGCCCGCGCCTAGGGAAACTCGGCGAACCACAAGCCCACAAGCGGGACCCAGCTCGGAGTCCCGGACACCGACAATACGGACCCACCGACTCGGCGTATTACTATTGTACCCATGGGAGGTTGGTCTATAAAACCCCCAGGAGCCCACGATCATAGAGGCAGGTAACGAGACAAAGTAGCAAGCAAGTAGAAGTAAGAAGACGAGAGATTAAGAAACAGAAGCACAAACAAGCATAGGACTAGCCACCCAACAGCAGTACCGGAGAGAAGGAGCAGCCCAAGCCTTGGCCAGCTTCCTACCTCCTCCACACAGCTCCAGGAGCAACATTCTACTATCAATCATCCAACCAAACTCGGCAGGACTAGGGGTGTTATCTCTCTGGAGAGCCCGAACCTGGGTATCTCCGGCGTCCCGCGCCCACGCATGCCACCCTCGCCTCTGGAGCCCACCAGCGCCCTCGAGCCTCCTCCTCTCTTTAGCCACCCCTTGGCATCTGCCGTGCGCCCACCACGACAGTTGGCGCCCAACGTGGGGCAGCTCGAGGAGCTGGCCGGGAGCATGCTTCAGACTGGGCCCATCTCCTACACCGACGAGTCCGTCGCGCTGGCGGACAACGTCGTCAGCGCGCTCACCGCCTCCCTCGCCGCGCTCTGCATTTCCAATGCGCTCGCGGCCGACGAGTACCCCAGCGAGGTGCTCAGCTACTCCGACTCTCCCCTTTCCCTCGGCGGTGGCATTGCCTCCGGGGGGATGGACATCCATGTGGAGGTTTACGTCATGGGCGATGGCGCCTCTTCCTCGTCGAGCAAGACGAGGAAGGCCGCAGACGCCAGGGCCACCGCGGAACGGACCGAGTCATCCAATCCGTTGCATGCTACGATGCAAAGCCTCCACATCCCCATCGGCACCGACGTCGACGCCACCAACGTTGCCGAAGCCCGAACCCAGCTCGACGATAGGCGCCAACAGATGCTGGACCTGTCCGAGACGCTGGCCGCCACCAGGCACCGCCTGGAGGCCGCTCAGATGGAGCACGACGCCTCTCACGGAGTTACGCCCGCCACGGCCGAGCCAAGCCGGGTCGCCGACGCACGCGCCCGGGGAGGAGCGATTGGCCGAGCCTTCGGCACCGTCCGGACCGTCTACGAAACCCCAGTGAAGAACATGCGCGCTGTGGAGGCAGCCGCGGTCGGTCTCGACCAACTCACGGGCGAGGAGCTCAAGGAGCGCATCGGGCGGATGCGCGAGCTCCTCCACGCCGCCAACACCCAGCAGGACCGCCTCAACCAGCTCGCCAAGCCGGCGGGATCCGGCTCCGCCCGTCTTGGCGGACACGGCGAACTTCTGCACACGGCTTCCTTGCCACCCGGCGAGGCGCACTTCGGCCAAGCCCGGACTCGATGCAACCCGGCCGCCACCGCCGCCGATGCTCTGGGCAACGAGCCCGCCCCAGAGACCCAGCGTGGACCTGGCCAGCTTGGCCGGCGTCCATCTCCAACCGACCCGGCCCCTCGGGGCTTGGCCGCCAGTCGACTCGGCCCGCGCGCCATCAACGACGCCGACGCGCGCCACCGCCTCGACCAGCTTGCTCGCTCCCTGGAGGTGGAGGAGAGCGGCGCTATCGGGCTGACGTGCTTCGGCCCACGCATCCGGGAGGAGCCCTTTAGGAAAGGGTTCGTGCTCCCCCACGACACCCCCAAGTACAATGGGACCGTGAAGCTAGAAGACTGGCTCACCGACTACACCACGGCCATTGGCATCACCAGTACCAATCGTCGTCTAGCCATGTGCTACGCACCGCTCATGCTCCAGGGGTCGGCCCGCAAGTGGTTGAACAGTCTGCCGATGGGCAGCATCAACGCGTGGGTCGACTTCGAGGAGGCCTTTGTCCGCAACTTCACGGGGGCCTACAAGTGACCCAGTCGCCCTAGCCAGCTCGCCATGTGCGTGTAGGGGCCGACGGAGACGGGTTGCGACTACCTCGCACGCTGGACCGAGCTCTGAAAAAGCTGCGAGGGCGTCCATGAAGTCCAGGTGATCCAGTACTTCGTCAGCGGGTGCCGAGACGGCACCCTCCTCAAGCACAAGCTCTTACGCTCCGAGCCGGCCACCATGGCCGCGCTCATGGTGACAGTGGACAAGTATGCCAACACCGTCTCCGCCATGAAGATCCAGGTGGCGCTGGACGAGGCTGGCAAGGCAAAGCCAGTTCCTCCCCCGAAGTCGGCCGACGAAAGCAGCCAACAGCAGCATCATCAGAACAACAAGCGCAAGGCCGACCAACCGGCGCAGCGTCACGACAACCGGCTCATCGCGGCGGACCTGACAGCGAAGCGCCGGCAGACCGGCAAGATGGCATGGCAGCCCGCCATGAGTTTAGAAGAGATGCTCGATGCCCCATGCAAGCACCACAGCGGTCCAAGACCCTCCACGCACACGCTTCGGTAGTGCGCCATCACCAAGCACATCATGAGGGGGGACGTTCTGCCTCCTTCGGCTCCGGCTCCAGCTCCAGGCGCAGGGCAGCCGCCTCCGCCTCCACCGCCGCCTCCCGCTGGTGGCGCAATGCGGAACGACGCCTACCCAGAGCAGAACGCGGCCTACATCGTCTTCACCATCCTCGGTAACGAGAAGCGCAGCGAGCGCCTTCTTCCGCAGGAGGTGAACACCGTCGTCCCGGCCAAGCCGGATTTCATGCACTGGTCGGATCGCCCGATCACCTGGACCCGTGAGGATCACCCGACAGTCATGCCGAGTCCAGGTGGATATGCCCTCGTCCTCAACCCCACCATCGTCGCGCAGCACACATGCAAGTTCTGTCGAGTCCTCATCGACGGCAGCAGCGGCATCAACATCCTCTACCGCGACACGATGACCAAGCTCGGCCTCAAGGCCGAGGACCTGGAGCCAACCCGGACAGTCTTCCACGGCATCGTGCCCAGACTTTCCTGCTCGCCCATTGGCCAGGTCCGGCTCGACGTCCTGCTCGGTGACAGCAGCCACTTTCGACGCGAACCAATCTGGTTCAAGGTGGTGGACTTGTCCAGCGCATATCATGCATTGCTGGGCCGGCCCGCGCTCACCATGTTCATGGCGGTTCCCCACTACGCATACCTGAAGATGAAGATGTCATCTCCCAAGGGCCTCATTACCATCACCGGCGACTACCGCAAGTCTCTGGAGTGCGCCCGAGACGGTGCCAAGCTAGCCGAGTCATTGGTCATTGCCGAGGAGCGGCGCCAGCTCGACCGGATAGTCGCCTTGGCAGGCGAGGCCTCCGATGCGTCGATCCTGACCTCGGACCCGGCCGACGACGCTGCCTTCAAACCCTCCAAGGAGACCAAGAAAGTAAGGCTCAGCCCTGAAGACCCCAGTTGCAGCAAGTATGTTGTCATAGGCACCCGTCTCGACGGCAAATAGGAAGGCGAGCTCGTCGACTTCCTCCATGAGAATCGGGATATCTTCGCGTGGAACCCCAATGACATGTCAGGTATCCCGAAGAAGTACGCCGAGGACAAACTTCACGTCCGCAAGGACTCCAAGCCTGTCTGTCAACCCCTCCGACGATTTTCTGAAGAGAAGAGAAGAACCATTGGTGAAGAGGTCGCTAAGCTTTTGGCGGCCGGCTTCATAATGGAAGTGTTTCACCCCGAGTGGCTGGCCAATCCAGTCCTCGTCCTGAAGAAGAACAAGACCTGGCGCATGTGATCGACTACACCAGCCTCAACAAGGCCTGTCCCGAGGATCCGTCCGCTCTCCCGCGGATCGACCAAGTCATCGACTCGACCACCGGGTGCGAGCTCCTGTCCTTCCTGGACGCTTACTCCGGCTATCACCAGATTAAGCTGGACCCGGCCGATGCCCTGAAGACGTCCTTCATCACGCCCTTTGGGGTGTACTGCTACATCACCATGTCAATCGGATTGAAGAACACCGGCGCCACCTTCCAACGCTGCATGCAGAAATGCATGCTGCTGCAACTCGGCCGCAACATCCACGTGTATGTGGACGACATTATGGTGAAGACCAAGCAGCACCTCACGCTCCTCGACGATTTGAAGGAAACATTCGCCAACCTTCGCGAATACAAGGTCAAGCTCAACATGGAAAAGTGCGTCTTCGGTGTCCCGGCCGGAAAGCTGCTCGGCTTCCTCGTCTCGAAACACGGCATCGAGGCGAACCTGGAGAAGATCAAGGCCATCGAGCGCATGCGCAAGCCGGCTCGGCTGCCCGACGTCCAGAAGTTCACCGGGTGCAGCTCCATCTTGGGCCCTCCCAATATCACAGTTTCTGGAGAACGGGGTTCTCCCCATGGAGGAGACCAAAGCTCGGCAAATTCAGCGCCGGGCATCCACCTACAGCATCATCAACAACGAGCTCATCAAAGGCAGCTCTAC
Organism: Triticum dicoccoides; assembly: GCF_002162155.2. Taxonomy (NCBI): domain Eukaryota; kingdom Viridiplantae; phylum Streptophyta; class Magnoliopsida; order Poales; family Poaceae; genus Triticum; species Triticum dicoccoides. Next base: position 304,226,634 of record NC_041391.1, read on the forward strand.
CAGCGTGTTCCAGTGCTATGTCGAGCAGGATTGCGGCATCGACATCCTCCTCGACATTCACCAGGGCAACAAGCACTACTAGAAAAACCGCTACTAATGGCGCACCTAATTTGGCCATTAATGGCGCATCACCGGTGCGCCATTACTAGCACGCCATTAGTAATTTTTACTAATGGCGCACCAGTGGTGCGCCATTAGTATCTGGTACTAATGGCGCACCAC
>NC_041391.1:304226865-304227501 GCF_002162155.2 Triticum dicoccoides
CGGGAAGAATAGCTTCGAGGTGGTTTCGTACCCTACAACACTACTAGAAAAACCGCTACTAATGGCGCACCTAATTTGGCCATTAATGGCGCATCACCGGTGCGCCATTACTAGCACGCCATTAGTAATTTTTACTAATGGCGCACCAGTGGTGCGCCATTAGTATCTGGTATACTAATGGCGCACCGCTGGTGCGCCATTAGTATAGGCCACGGTGCGCCATTAGTATGCCTCCCAGGGGCCATGTATACCCAGGTGCTTTGGATACTAATGGCGCACCACAACTGGATGCGCCATTAGTAACCGCGACATACTAATGGCGCACTGTCCTGTGATGCGCCATTAGTGATGCGCCATTTTGAATCTAGATCTGGATCGTGATTTTTTGCCCATTTTTTGCTCATTTTTTTTGCTTGTTTTTTGGCACGACAATATTCTCAAATTTTCTTCCTGTTTTTGGATCTTGTTGCCATGGTCTTTTGCCGGAGAGGAGTTCGCCGGAGAGGAGGAGGAGGAGGTCGCTGGAGAGGAGGAAGGAGAAACCATGAGGGGATGGGAGGAGCTCACCGAAGAGAAGGGAGGAGGAGCTCACTGGAGAGGAGGGAGGAGGAGCTCACTGGAGAGGAGGGAGGAGGA
>NC_041391.1:304227511-304228405 GCF_002162155.2 Triticum dicoccoides
GGAGGAGCTCACCGGAGAGGAGGGAGGAGGAGCTCACCGGAGAGGAGGGAGAAGAAACCATGAGGGGAGGGGAGGGGAGGGGAGGAGGGAGGAGGGAGGAGGAGGTCGCCGGAGAGGAGGAGGTCGCCGGAGAGGAGGAGGAGGTCACCGGAGAGGAGAAGTATGGTGGAGGAGAGAAGGGAAGATGAAATGAAGAGAGGAGGAGAGGACCAGCCATATATACGGCATACTAATGGCGCACCACGGGCAGGTGCGCCATTAGTAATTTTTTTTATTTTTTTGATTTATTTTGAATTTTGAAGGCGGGAAGATACTAATGCCGCACCACGGGCAGGTGCGCCATTAGTAATTTTTTTTATTTTTTTTATTTATTTTGAATTTTGAAGGCGGGAAGATACTAATGGCGCACCATGGGCAGGTGCGCCATTAGTAAGTTTGAATTTTTTTTGACTTTTTTGCCTCTCTAGATCTTAAAAGCCCCGTATCTTTTTTTCTGTTAGGTTTTTGAGGATTTTGAAAATGTTTAACGGGTATCCCCCGTTAAATTTGGATGTAACTTTTCGAGTAGTTGATTTTTCATATAAAAAACTTTTTCATCCGAGTTAGTATGCAAAAGTTATGCCCATTTACAAATTCTCGCGAGATTTTGCAAATGAAGTCAAAATTCATATTTGCAAATTTTCCCAACAACTAGGCCACATATCACATGGGAAACTTATTTTCTTTTATTTTTTTGACATTTTTATCATTTTCTTTTTTTTTTAACTGAAAAGGCGATCCACGGGTGGGGGGGGGCGGTGCATTCGGTGGAAGTGGTGGCCAAGGTTACTAATGGCGCACCGTGGCATGGTGCGCCATTACTAGTTTAACTAGTAATGGCGCACCACACCCACG
>NC_041391.1:304228415-304229180 GCF_002162155.2 Triticum dicoccoides
GGGGAGGGGAGGAGGGAGGAGGGAGGAGGGAGGAGGAGGTCGCCGGAGAGGAGGAGGAGGTCACCGGAGAGGAGAAGTATGGTGGAGGAGATAAGGGAAGATGAAATGAAGAGAGGAGGAGAGGACCAGCCATATATACGGCATACTAATGGCGCACCGTGGGCAGGTGTGCCATTAGTAATTTTTTTTTATTTTTTTGATTTATTTTGAATTTTGAAGGCGGGAAGATACTAATGGCGCACCACGGGCAGGTGTGCCATTAGTAATTTTTTTTTATTTATTTTGAATTTTGAAGGCGGGAAGATACTAATGGCGCACCGTGGGCAGGTGCGCCATTAGTAATTTTTTTTATTTTTTTGACTTATTTTGAATTTTGAAGGCAGGAAGATAGTAATGGCGCACCATGGGTAGGTGCGCCATTAGTAAGTTTGAATTTTTTTTGAATTTTTTTGCCTCTCCGGATCTTAAAAGCCCCGTATCTTTTTTTCTGTTAGGTTTTTGAGGATTTTGAAAATGTTTAACGGGGTTTCCCCCGTTAAATTTGGATGTAACTTTTCGAGTAGATGATTTTTCATATAAAAAACTTTTTCATCCGAGTTAGTATGCAAAAGTTATGCCCATTTTTACAAATTCTCGCGAGATTTTGCAAATGAAGTCAAAATTCATATTTGCAAATTTTCCCAACAACTAGGCCACATATCACATGGGAAACTTATTTTCTTTTATTTTTTTGACATTTTTATCATTTTCTTTTATTTTTTTAAA
>NC_041391.1:304229588-304306806 GCF_002162155.2 Triticum dicoccoides
TGGGAGTGGTGCGCCATTACTAGTTCAACTAGTAATGGCGCACCACTCCCACGGTGCGCCATTAGTAGTTTTGAACAAAATTTTAAAAAAAATATTTTTACTAATGGTGCACCGTGGATGTGGTGCGCCATTAGTATTTGGACACTAATGGCGCACCAACACATGGTGCGCCATTAGTATATAGTAATGGCGCACCACATGTCTGGTGCGCCATTAGTGTCAATTCCATCTATAGCCCTTTTCCTAGTAGTGGAGGACACCGCCAGCGAAGAAATGACCTGGCCGTGGAACGCGGAACTCCTCCGCCCATTTTACAGTTAGCCGCACCAGTGTATGTATCGTCGCCTTTTGTAAACGCATGAAACTATGGGGTCCCCGAACGAAACTCGGGGGCTGCCTTTCACCGACCAATTTATTGCGTCCTTATCTTTTCTGCATCACTTTACCACTGAACCCGGCCACTGGCTCGACTCACTCGACCCGGGGGCTCGGGGGCAGGCCGGCTCGGTCGCCACCACACCGCCTTACTTGGTGATTCCTGATAAAGTTGGGACGCCGCGGTCCCCCACTTCGCCCTAAAACCACAGATCCAGCTCTGGCTGTCGGCAGGGAAGCACAACGGGCCAAAGCTCCTTTACGATTCATACACTAAGTCAAAGGTAGCCGGGTTGACCGACCCAGCCCGTCACTCATCAAATAAGTAGCCGCACGACCGGCTGCTCACCAACCGGCCAAGCCGGATTGACGCGAGCCGGCCCAGTGGGTGTTTCGCTCTCGCTCAATGTTTCTAAGGACCCAAGTCCTGCGCGCCCCTCTCGAAGAATCGAACTCCATGTCACGGACCGGAGCCTCGGCCGTCTGACTCGCGGGGGGAGGTTTGAGAGAGGAAAAGCGCATGAAATTGGTTCGAAAAAGTGGAAGGCAAAGAGGAAAAAATCACTGACGATATTCACACATAAATACTTGAAGCAAAGGCCCACGGCACGAGTTCATTACACCCCAAACAACCCCAAGTGGGTGGGTGGACCTACTAGTTAACATATTCTACGCAAAGTATATCAGGCATCTCCAGCGCCGCGTCGCGACGTCGACGGCCCTCACTTGGCGGCTCCGGGTCCGGCGTGACACTGGTGTCCTCCTCAGCATCCGCGTCGCCCTAGACGCCCGTCTCCTCCGAGCTCCCCTCTGGTTCATGGAAAAGCAAGCCGTAGTGGTCGCCATCCACGACCCTGCCATCTTCCGTCCGCTTCGGATGGAACTAGTCGTGGAAGGCGAACTTGGCGATGTATCTGGCCCGGGAGGCGATCCGGCCGGCTTGCTCCTGCAACAACTGCTCCAAACAAGCGCGCTGGGCCATCAGCGCGTCCAGCTGAAGACCCGAATACCAAGACAGCGCGAACCGAAGCGCCATCTCGGCACCGGCACAGGCGGCGGAAACACGCCACTCGCCAAGGCGGTCCGGGCCCATCTCCAGCCAACGCCCCAGGCACGAGAAGCTGCACGGATGGAAGAAGTCCGGCCACAGGGCCGTCGTCATCGCGGTGCCAGCCTGGGACAGCCGCTCCATCTATGTCCCTAGGGCCTGCAGGCGGGCCTCTGCAGCGGCGATGATCTCCCGGAAGGTCTAGGCCACCCACGGATCCGTCCCAGACCCAAGGACGCCGGTCGGGTCACCCTGGTAGCGGACGGCTTCCTGTGCCAGCCGCTGCGTGTTCGGGAAGGCCCCTGCCGTAAGAGAAGAAGCAAGATTAGAAGAACAACAAGGAAGAGAAGCTAGGTCCCGACCCGGCAAATTACAAGAAGCAACACTTACTGGAGAAGGACTCTTTCAGGTGCTGCGCCTCGAGCAACATACCACGCCGCTCCCGCTCCACGATGCGGTCGTGCTCCCCGAGTTCCTTCTCCAGATCTGCCACCTTAGCAAGGGTCGCCTTCAGCTCGGCGTCCTTGTCTTCGGCCGCCTCGCGGCGCCAAGTCTCGTCCTGACAAGCCTCCTCGGCCGCGGCGGCCCGCTCCCGCAGGCGATCCACCTCGGCCTGGAGCCGGCCCTTGTTGTCAGCCAGCTGGCCGCGCTGCTGGTCCGCCTCAACCAGGGCCCACTGCATCTCCATCACCTTGGCGGCCTCTGCCTTAAGGAGCTCCACCTCGGCCTCAAGGCGGCTCTTGTGACCCTCCAGCTGCTCGTGCAGCCGATTGGCCTCATCAAGAGACCGTTGGGCCGCGGCTGCCTCCGCCCTCGTTGCACCGTCTCGACGCCAAGGCGGGTGGCATCAGCAACAAGCCGGTCGTAATGATGACCGGCCCGGAGCAGCCGGGTCCACCAAGACAGCACCTCGGCTGCAAAAAGAAAAGTTCAGCAGAAGAAAAAGGCAAGACTTAAGATTTGGCCCAACTACTACGTAGTTGGCCCGAATCTCGGGGGATACACCCAGTGGGTGCGCTAGCGCGCCCCCACTACAAAAGAGTACGAACGAACCTGCGGCGACATGAAGCTCCTCCTCCTTGGCAGCAAGCTGCTCCTTGAGCTCCCGATGTGTACCCAGGAGATGGTTGAAGGCGGCAACCCGGAAGGCATCAAGATGCTGAAAAAAGACAGAAGTCAGAACAAGGCCTGGCGATCTAAAGATTCGGTCCAACTACTACGTAGTTGGCCCAAACCTCAGGGGCTACACCCAATGGGTGCGCTGGTGCGCCCCCACAAAGAAGAAACCACAAGGAAACAAAAGAAGAAAGACTTACCAGGACGGCGTGCTCCAAGTAACGCGTTCGCTCTGTCTCGGCCTGGGCGAAGGCTTCAAGCCGCTCCGTTCAGCCTCGCAGGCGGCGGCTGACGGCATCCAGCGCCGCCTCCTCCTGGGTCTGAGGCCCGAAGACGGCCGCGCCCCCGCTCTGCGCGGGCTGCGGCATGGCACCCTGCCGGGTCGCCAAGGCGAGTCCCCCGCTGGCCGCTCGCGACGCGGCCAGCACCTCCTCCGACGCCCCTCCCGACGCTGATGGTAACCCGGACATCGAGACGCCCTGCAACGCCACCTCAGGCACCGCCGCCCGCGGTGCCTCCTCCATAGCCGACGGCGCCTTCGGTGTCGCCGCCTGCGGCGTCTCCTCCAGGACGCCGACACCTCCACCACTATCAGCCCCCCCCCCGCGCTCGACCATGTCGGCTCGCGGCGGGGTGTCGCCCCCCATCTCCACGACCTCCCGGTCGAGGATCACCACCTCAGCCCGGCCCCCACGACCGCGCTCCCTCACCGACGACGGCTCAAAAACCGTCGCCGCCACCACCGTGCCGTCTGGCATCTCGCGCCAAGCCGGCTCCATGCCGGATCGCGCCCATGCCGCCGCCGCGTCGGTCTAAGCTTGTACCGATGCCGCCTCCAGCTCTGCCTCGTCCTGGTTCCTGTCCCGTTAGGCTAAGGCCTTGGCATCGTTTGGGTCCAGGCCGAGGTCCGAGTCGCCCCGTCCCTCCTCCATGGCTAGGCCGGCAAGGTCGGACCGGCTCCTGCGGAACGCGGCCCCTTCGGCGGTCGCAGCCTCCGTCGCTGCCCTCGCCAGCGCGATGGGCGACCTGAAGAAGGTGGCAGGATAAGCAAAAAGAGACAACACTGGCTCAAGAATTCCAGGCGCAAGCAGGAAATGAAACTTACCCCGTCAAGACCGAGACCGGGGTCGGCCTCCCGCGCTTCTTCTTGGCCGGCCTCCCAGGCTGGGCCGGGTCTGCCGCGTGCTTCGATCCCCGGGGTCGTGGCGTGACGCTGTCCTTCCCATGTGGGCGGCTCGATGCCGCTTCATGTGAGGACCCGGCTCCGCCCGCGTCACCGCCTCCCCTGCCCAACGCCGCTACACAAGCAACTGGCGTCAGTGTCGCCTTGACAGCGACACAATCAACAATTCAAGACAAAATGAAGAAGGAACATGCAAGACTTACTAGCATGGCGCCCAGCGCCGGTGTCGGACTCAGCCACCTCCTCGCCGGTTTGGGCCGCGGGCTCCTCTGGTGCCACCGGCGCCACCTGTGATGGAGCCCGGGCGTAAGGATGTCGGGCTGCATTCAAGAGAATCTGCCGCGCCGCATCGGGACGAACAAGAAGATGCGCGGCAGCGAAGTAAGAAGACTAGACGCTCACCTGCGGCGCCGGGATCGATTGGCTATACGGCGCCTTGCCGAATCGCCAACCCTCTCCAAGGTTGGCCTTGGAGATGTCGTTGATGCCGTGCACGACCTGCTCCACAAACAACCACGTCGACCCCATTCGGTTGGGGTCCTACAGGACAATCATCTCACCGATGAGGCAGGAGCACCTCTGAAGCGCAAGGACCCGGCGGGAGATGAACGCGGCAAGGAGGTCCGTGCCGGTGAGCCCCTCCAGCGTCCTCATCACCATCACCCGCTCGGAGAGATTGACGATCTCCTGCGACGGGCGCCAAAGCGAGTAGCCCGAGTTCGCCTTCGCCCGCGGCGGCACAAAGACGAAGCGTGGAAGATTAATATGATCCGCGCCATGGTTGCGGACATAGAAGAAGGAATTCTGCCATTTCTTGGCAGAATCCTCGAGCGGGATCTTGGGGAAATCCGCCACAGACCAGTTCGAGATAACGGCGGCGCCGCACTTGGTGAACTCCCCGGCCAACGGGGCCTGCTGCTTCAAGGAGAAGAAGCACGCCCAGGGGTCGATCATCGGCTCGACCCCCAGGTACCCCTCACATAGGGTCACGAAGCCGGAGAGCTGGACGATGGTGCCGGCGCCAAGATGGTGCGGTTGAAGCCCGAAGAACTCCAAGAATGCGCGGATGAAGGTGCTCATCGGCAGCCCGAACCTGCGCTCAAAATGCATGAGGAAGATGACGCGCTCCTGCCCCTCGGGCCGGGGCCTCTGTTCGCCGCGCGGCAGGTAGACGCCGACGTCCGTCTCCCACAGCAAGCTGCGCGATGTCCTCCCTGGTGACGTTGGAGCCCATCCAGGAGCCTGACGGCAGCGCCATGGACGGAAGCAGGAAGAAGGAGGTGAACGACAGAGGAAGCTCTACTCAGGGCTGCGGGCGCAACTGTGCGTCGATGGCAAAGAGCATAGCAGGAGCAGAGGGATAGGAGGGCGCGAGCGAGAATGGTGTCCGCCGCCCCCTTGCGCCCCTCAATTTATAAGCCCTGGTTCAAACGTGGGAAGTGGGATCGTCTGCACCCGCCCGTTCCACTACCCCGCAATAAGTGCGCACGTACGCGCACTAACTGCTCGGGAAGTGCAACCGCCCCCCAGACGCCGCAATAAATCCGCGTGCATGGACCAAGGGCGCGCAGCGGCGGGCCCCTGGCCCGTCCCCCGGTCTAGTCACACGCGTGGCCTATCAGCCCAAGGAATCGCCACAAGATTCGATGGACTCCTCGGTTCCCGCCACGGCCGGGATGTCGCGATCCGGTTTTTGAGAAAACCGGCACACAGTGGGTGTTGCCGGACCCGGCGCTCGCAGCATCCGCCCTGCTCAGGGGGGAAATTGCGAAGGCCCACTCATCAGAACACGGCGGACCTTCACAACTTCTGGGACTACTATCGGGGGGATGAACCCCGGGGAGGCAATGGAACCCGGTTCCTTTTCAAAAACAACAGGGCCCGCATCTCCCCGCAAACCGGCACGCGCCTGGCCGGGTCACTCGACCCGGCAGGGCCTGCAACCCGGCCAAACTCCCGGATCCGGCAAGGTACGTCAACCCGGCCACAGCAACTCGCACAAGATAACTCGACCCGGCGCAACCAAGTATTCCATGGCAAGCCAGCCCCACCCGTGGCGTCCACGACAACCAAGCCACGGGTCAGCTCTCGTCCCATCCAGGCCGTAAGATGGGACGAGACCTAAACAATCGATGACTAAGACAACAGTGTTTCCACCCATGCATGTGGTCAGTCGGGGCATGGCAACGGTGCCCCTCACCTACCCACTGACCAAGGCTGGCGTGGGAACAGTGCTCCCACCCTCACTGCTGACGACAGCAAGCGGCAGCCTGACGGAGAGCACTGTACACGACTCGACTCGGCCACACCCTGATGATCGACAAGACGGTGCAGAGTTCCCCTAGGCATGCGGGGCCCGCGCCTAGGTGAACCCGGCGAACCACAGGCCCACAAACGGGACCCAGCTCGGAGTCCCGGACACCGACAATACAGACCCACCGACTTGGCATATTACCATTATACCCATGGGAGGTTGGTCTCGCCCAGGAGCCCACAATCATAGAGGCAGGTAACGAGACGAAGTAGCAAGCAAATAGAAGTAAGAAGACGAGAGAGTAAGAAACGGAAGCACAAACAAGCATAGGACTAGCCACCCAACAGCAGTACCGGAGAGAAGGAGCAGCCCAAGCCTTGGTGAGCTTCCTTCCTCCTCCACGCAGCTCCAGGAGCAACATTGTACTATCAATCATCCAACCAAACTCGGCAGGACTAGGGGTGTTATCTCTTCGGAGAGCCCTGAACCTGGGTATGTCCGACGTCCCGTGCCCGCGCATGGCAACCTCGCCTCTAGAGCCCACCAGTTCCCTCGAGCCTCTTCCTCTCTTTAGCCATCCCTTGGCATCTGCCGTGCACCCACCACGACAAAGAGTGTCAACTTTAGTTAGTAATGATTCCACTATTTCGGAAGAGGTTCCAATTGATTATGAGAACAAAGTTGCTATCTACGATGATTATTGTGATGACATGTATGATATAAAGAATAATGTTAACCATGAAACTTGTCATCATGATTTTAATTTTTCAATTGGATTATGCCTCACATGATAGTTATTTTGTTAGGTTTGCTCCCACTATTCCAAACGAGAAGAATTTTGCTTATGTGGAGAGTAGAAAAATTACTATGCTTGTAGATTATGAAAAGAATGCTTTATGTGATGGTTATATTTTTGAAATCATTCATGATGCTACTGAAAATTATTATTAGGGAGAAATACATGCTTGTAGGAGTTACAATAATATCAAGTTTCCTTTCTATGTGCTTAAAGTTTTGAAGTTATACTTGTTTTGCCTTCCGATGCTAGTTAATTCTTGTTCCTATAAATTGTGTGCTCACAAAATCCCTAGGCATAGGAAGTGGGTTAGATTTAAATGTGCTAGTTATATTCTTCATGATGCTCTGTTTATGTTTCAATTCTTATCTTTTATGTGAGCATCATTGAAATCACCAGGCCTAGCTAAAAGGCATTAAAGAAAAGCGCTTGTTGGGAGACAGCCCAATATTACCCTTACTGTTTTTGTGTTTCCACATGACTAAGCTACTGTAGTAATCATGTTATATAGCTTTTGTTTCAATAAAGTTCCAAGTAAGACCTTTGGGAAGACTTGGGTGAAAGTTAATTTGATCTTGCTGTAAAAAACAGAAACTTTGCAATCACGAGATTAGCTGTCATCTTTTACAGAATAGTGATTTTGAGTCGATTCTTTTTGCATAAGATTAATAGACAAATTCCTCACGTCCACCAATTTATTTCAGAATTTTTGGAGTAGCAGAGGTATGGTCGTTGTTCAGATCATTACAGACTGTTCTGTTTCTGGCAGATTCTGTTTTCAATGCATAGTTTGCTTGTTATATAGTTCCTATAGCTTATATTTCTCATTATAAATTGTAAAAATGATATGGTACAGTAGGAATTGTGTGAGAACAATTATTAATCTTGTCTTTGACAGAACCAAAGTGAATGATTTACTCTTTATCACACTCACCTATCTCACAAGGTTCCGTTAAGTTTTGTGTGATTGAAGTTTTCAAGTTTTGAGTGAGATATCATTATGAGGAGAATAAGGAGTGGAAATACCCTAAGCTTGGGGATTCCCAAGGCACCCCAAGTTAATATTCAAAGAAGACTCAAGTGCCTAAGTTTGGGGATGCCCCGGAAGGCATCCCCTCTTTCGTCTTCAAAACTATCGGTATACCTTACTCGGAGCTATATTTTTATTCGTCACATGATATGTGTTTTGCTTGGAGTGTATTTTCTATTTTACTTTCTGTTTGGATAAAATCATTGGATCTGAAATCTTGAATGAAAAAGAATCCTCCCATGGCTAGTTAATTATTGGACTACTCAGTGTTCTTCACTTATATCTTTTGGAGTAGTTTGTCATTTACTCAAGTGCTTCACGTATATCCTATGAGTAAATGGTTGAATAAGTTTTAATATCATAAATCTGAATTTATATATATGTTTCATATGCTTATGGCATGGGGAGTAATGACTTCACACATAATAAGTATAGGTAGTAAAGTTATTGAAAGTTAGCAAACGCAGAATTGGTCACTTGAACAATTCATGAAAGAATATTAAAGGAAGAGAGATTTCACATATAAATATACTATCTTGGAAATCTTTTGTTATTCTGAGCAACTCATTAAAATATGACATGGTAAAAGGTTGATGTTGGACAAGGAAGACAACTTAATGGGTTATGTTTTCCTATATCCGAAATGTTATATTGTCTTGGATCATCCAACATGTTGAGCTGGCCTTTTCCTCTCATGCTATCAAACTCTTTGCACCAAGTAGAGATACTACTTGTGCTTCCAAACATTCCTTAACCCAGTTTTGCCATGAGATCCTACCATACCTACCTATGGATTGAGTAAGATCCTTCAATTAATTTGTCATTGGTGCATGCAATAAAAATTGCTCTCTAAATATGTCTGATCTATTACTGTGAAGAAAATAAGCTTTAGACGAACTTGTGATAGGGAATAAATAAAAGTGACGGACTGCATAATAAAGGTGTTTATCACAAGCAGCAATATAAAGCAACATTCTTTTGCATTAAGATTTTGTGCATCCAACCATAAAAGCGCATGACAACCTCTGCTTCCCTCTGCGAAGGGCCTATCTTTTACTTTTATCTTCTACCCTTACACAAGAGTCATGGTGATCATCACCTTTCCCTTTTACACTTTTTCCTTTGGCAAGCATTTTGTGTTGGAGCGATCCGGATATATATATCCACTTGGATGTAGGTTTTCATAAATTATTATTGTCGACATTAACCTTGAGGTAAAAGGTTGGGAGGCGAAACAATAAGCCCCTATCTTTCTCTGTTTCCGATTGAAAATTTGAACCCATAAATATCACATGAGTGTTAGAAATTGTGAAAGATTGAATGATAGTTGAGTATGTCGAGTTTGCTGAATCAAAGCTCTTACATAGACCCTTCCTGAAAATAAGATGAATTGGAATTGTTTGATGACCAACAACATGGTTTGTTAATTTTCAAGAAAGTTTATGTCAGGACCCCGATCCTATGTCACACCGATCTATCATGTAACACATCATATCTCCTTGTGGCCTCACGCACGGTATTCCCACGGGTGCCACCTTACCTGGCCCGGGATCGTTTGCGCCTTTTGGCTCACGTATATGATAGTGTCGCTAGCATCCATATGACAAAGAACCCGGGCCGACATCACTAGTCCTAAACCCAAGGTGGCGCTAACTTACATGGACAGGCATACATGACCCAGCAACGAACGTGTCGATCAACAACGTATGAACCCAAGTCGTAGCAAGCTACAAGGACTTAAAGGAACAACGTGTGACATTTCCCCGAAGGGACAAACACAGGAACGAAGAAGGACACATGCCGTCCAGCCTAAGTGTTCCGGAGTAGTAGCAAGCTACCATGGCTCAGTGGAAGCACCAGGAGGCATTTCCCGGTAAGAGAGGCTAACAAGAATAAACAACTAGGTTATCGGGTCCCACACATACCAAGCATTTCAATAATCATACACACAATATGCTCAATATGTGCAAATACAACATGGCATCACAACATGACTCTACAACTCAAGTATTTATTCAATAGGCTCCGAGGAGCCAAGTATTACAAACATGGGTATCATGACCCAACATTCAGAGCATACAAACCAAAAACACATGCGGAAGCTTAACATGTCTGAGTACAGACAACTACAAATGAAAAGGGCTGAGAATCCTGACTAACTACAAGACCCTCCAGAGGGCACAAGATCGTAGCTGAGGTAACAAGCTAAACGTCAAAGTCCACGCGGAACTACTAGCGAGACTAAAGTCTCTCTGCAAAAACATATATTAAGCAAACGTGAGTACAAATGTACCCAGCAAGACTTACATCAGAATTAGCTACATATGCATCAGTATCAACAAAGGGATGGTGGAGTTTAACTGCAGCAAGCCAGCTTTGACTCAATGGCTAACCTGAACTACGACTGCAAGCAACTCTTTTGAGGTAGCGCACACGAGTCCACATATTCACCATATCAATACACCACTATGGATCCGCTCCCGGCTCCCTATGAGAACGCCATCCATATCACTCATGCTTATGTTGCGTATTTTAGAGTATCCACTTTCACTTGTCTATGAACTGTATAGGCAACCCAGAGGTGTACTTCTTCACACACCCTCTCACCACTTATCACTGTTTAAACGACATGTACTCGGCAACATTCAAGAGGAAGCCCAGCGAGGGTGTCGGCCACGGCCTGACTAAACCACAAGTCCCTAGTCCAGGTTTATCACCTATCCAGGTTCCATCCGCAGGGAGTCCGGCCGAGGTCTCCACATACGGCCCCGAACAATGTGTGTAGGGTTCCCGAGACACCAAACGGGCGCCCGGTACACCGTGCCACTTGCCTACCGCATCACAGCCCACCCCTCGGGTCAGCGCTGCGCACGACCTCCACCATACTACAAACACTAGAAACTACTCGCAATTTCTGGACAGAGGACAGGGGCAGTTAATAAGTTGAGAGGGTCCATTGGTTTCGGGCCCAACACGTGATACTAGCTATTCATGGATCACAAACACAGAACTCAGTTCCTGAGGAAGGTTTCAATGAGACAACCCACCATGTACTCCTACATGGCCTCTCACCGCTATCTTTACCAAATCGTGTTCACACACTTAGCTCATACATGGTAGGACATGTTCATCACCATTCCAATTCATCCCTGATGAACGAGACTTGACACAACTCTAAGCATAGCAGGCATGACAAAGAAGCATGAATGAGTAGGCACATCAGGTCTCAAACAACTCCTACTCATGATAGTTGGTTTCATCTATTTACTGTGGCAACAATAGGACATGCAGAGGAGAAGGTGTTCGACTACCGCAACATCTAGCTAACAGATGAATCGTTGTTGCCCTAATGTAGTAAAAGAGAGCAGGAGTGAGAGAGTGGGATTGTATCGAAATGAACAAGGGGTTTTTGCTGTCCTGGCACTTTTGAAGATAGTATAGTTCTTCATCGATGTCATCGATCACATTGTCAGAACATCGTCTACTGACAGGGACAAATACTGGCAAACAAGGAAGAACACAATCAATTGAATGCACAATACGATGCATGATCATGACATGGCAATATGAGTTTGTTGGGCTAATGCAACTACAACCAGATGGGTTTGGGTCATTTTGAACCAAAGGTTCAACCCCAAACTCAAATTATGAATTTAAATTGTGCCTTATCATGTTTTGAGCTAAACAACAAGGTTAAGTTGTTTAAACATGCATTAAAACAGTATAGATGGATAGATTGGATTTTTCTGATCATTTTTCATATATAAATCTTTTCATTCTGAGTTACAGTTGAATTTATATGATTTTAGATGTTTAAAGCATTTTTTGGAATTTCTAAACCTTTCTGATTTACTTTAATTCCAGAAAGGCTTTACTGCATCACCGTGACATCACCCTAACCTCAACAGGTCAACAGGGTGGGTCCAGGTCAAACCTGGCCAGTGGGGCCCACTGGTCAGTGACTCAGTTAGCCAACTGAGTTGATTAGTACTAAACTAACCCTAACAAAAATGTCAGCAGGGCTGGGCCGACATGTCAGTGGCTCAACTAATTAACTAAGTTAATTAACGCTAACTAATCTACCACCTAATTAAACAGGGGCCTGGCCCACACGCCAGTCAGCCAGGGCGGGTCAAATTGTGCTCAAACCCGTGTCAACTCGCCGGAGTTGACCCGCGGCTCGTCACCGGCGATGCCAGAGATGGCGGAGGGGCTCAGGATTCCTCCTCCGGCGACCAAATGGCTGGCGGAGGGCATCTAGAAGAAGCTCGTGCTCGCATGCATCCATTGGTGCCCTCCGTTTGACTGGAGATGACCTAGAACGACGATGGCGACCACCTTGGCGGCGGCAGGAGTTCAGTCGGGATCGGGGTTGGTGCTACGGTGCATCGGAGGAGGAGCTGGAGGTGGCTACGGGCTCCTGGAGCTGCGTTGAGCACATGGGTGTGCTTGGCTTCGAGCCACTGTGGCTCTAGCCGCGACGGCGATGAGGCACGGCGGCGGCGAGCGTCGGCTACGGTGGTTAGTGGGGATAGAGGAGGAAATCGACAGTGGGGAGAGAGGGATTGGGAGGAGAAGCTCACAACGGTGTCGGGGAGGGGGTCAGCAAGCTCGGGGAGGGGTTGGTGATGACGGAAGGTCGCCCGTGATCTCCTTGGACGAAGGAGGAAGAAGGGGTCGAGGACGACACGTCGGGGCTCTTCCGGTTGCGTGAGACGACAAAGAGGACGAGGCCGGCACAGCGGAGCTCTGGGGCGTGTTAGAGAGGCTCAGGGATGGCCGTGGCCGTGGTGGCAGCGGACGGCTGCGACGACTGTGCTTGGCTTCGTGGGGGAGAGAGCAGGGGAGGGGAAAGGGGTACAGGGAGAGTGAGAGGCGACCAGGGGGGTCGTGGTGATGTTGGATGCGTCCAGGCATCGAGGGGGTAGCCATGCAGGTTGGAGGTGGCGCGCGCATGGCGAGCACACGGCCTCCTGCCTACTGGCAGGAGGTTGAAGACGGTGGAGCGGCTGGGCTGGGCCAGCTAAAGTGCTGGGCCGTAGCTGGGCTACCAGGTAAGTTAGGTAGGTTTCTTTCCTTTTCTATTTTTCTTCTGTTTTTCTACTTTGCTGTAACTTTAGGGTTTTATTAAAAATACATGTGCAACTTCAAAATTCATGAAACCGGTTGTGGCTACTGTTTGGATTATTTCCAACAGTAAACATTTCAGTTCATGAATATTTGGACATTTAAAATAATATATAGAATTTAAATGCCCAAATGCAAATAAGGTATGATTTAATTCAGTGACCCAATGTTGTCCTAGAAAAATGTGAACCATTTTTGTCACAGGTTCTAGATCAAGGCAAGATGATAAACATTTTTGAAGGGCATTTCAGGTTCATTTAAAAAGTATTTTAGTACCCCTAGTGGGATTAAGTGGTGCTGGGGGTTTCTGCCATCCCCATTTCAACTTTCTGGGAAAATTAAACATGATGCAATCACTCTAATGCATGCACTGACTAGGGTTGTGACAACTCACCCAACACTAAACAAGAATCTCGTCCCGAGATTCAAGCGTATGGTAAGATGAAGGGGGGACGCAACTAACACAATCTTCACAATCCAGGTCCACTTCATAAGAACGTTGATTCGATCACCATCTTTGTCTCGATGTCTTGCTCCGAGAACTCCAACCAACATGACAACGAGAGGAAAGGGAAAACTCTAGAAGGATCGATCTCCTCGAAGATCAAACAACTCAGGATCAACTCACGGGCTGAGTCATTAAAACATCTCTCGAGCTGAAACACGAAGCATACATCCAGAGGGATGGAGTGAAACAAATGACGAAGGTTCACTAGATAGGCAACAACTCCACACTTAAGAAGGTGGTGAAAGTGTAAGTGCATTTAGTGCCCCTTAGTGATTTTGGTGTATTGAAGACTTATAGGTTAAGGGACTGATATGTTTGTGAGTGTACACAGGTTCTATAAGTCGGTGATGAGTTTGATATTTACAGTGAAAGTCGACCCCTAAAAATGAATGTCTTCAGCTGAAGACTTTGGTCCTCCTGAACACTTTGAAAGTGAAGAAATTGGTGTGATCGTGAAGACTTGGATATTCATGCGAGGACTATGAAGCGTGAAGACTTTTGTTTTCGGAGTTTCTTTATTCTTCTTCTTGAGTCATAGGAAACACCTTACTATTAAAGAGGGTCGAGGTAATACTAAGGAAACTGATTTCCAAGTGGTGATCATCTCAAAATCCTACACCTACCCAATCCTTCCAGTAAAGCCATTGGAAATCTCATATTAGTTCAGTCAATTTCTTCAGTGACAGAGACGAAGATCTTCTGGTCTCTGAGGAATTTTTTCTGACTGAGGAGTTAGGAATTCGCCAATGCGGATTGCCTAGACAGTGAGGAACATGATAGCCTTGAGGAATTTTAACCTCAAATCCGATCGTTGTTGTGCCACACGCCAGCTGTCCAAAATATCCTACCACCTAACAGTCATATGATTGAAGTGCATTTGCGTCTTATCATGTTGGGCTGCTCCCTAGGCTATAAATAGCCGCCCCTACAACCACTAGCTGGTTGGCTGCTCCGAGAGAAACTGACACTTGTCATTTTAGAGCATCCCATCCTTTGAGGACTTTGAGCAAAAATCATCGAGTGAGGAAAAACCAAGTCCCAAACCCAAACCTACAAACCCAAAGTGATTGAGCATCAGTGAGGAGATTGTTCCTGTGTGGAACCGATGCTTGATACCTTTGAGGACTATGTATCCTCCAGACGATTAGGCGTCATGGTCTGAGCATCCAAGAGGAATTGTTGATTGCCGGGTGACCGAGTCTGTGAAGGTTTGGAAGTCACCAGTGAAGACTTACCACTACTTGAAGGAAATATGCCCTAGAGGCAATAATAAAGTTATTATTTATTTCTTCATATCATGATAAATGTTTATTATTCATGCTAGAATTATATTGACCGGAAACATGATACATGTGTGAATACATAGACAAACTTAATGTCACTAGTATGCCTCTACTTGACTAGCTCATTAATCAAAGATGGTTATGTTTCCTAACCATAGACATGAGTTGTCATTTGATTAACGGGATCACATCATTAGTAGAATGATGTGATTGACATGACCCATTCCGTTAGCTTAGCACTTGATTCTTTAGTATGTTGCTATTGCTTTCTTCATGACTTATACATGTTCCTACAACTATGAGATTATTTAACTCCCGTTTATCGGAGGAACACTTTGTGTGCTACCAAACGTCACAACGTAACTGGGTGATTATAAAGGAGCTCTACAGGTGTCTCCAAAGGTACATGTTGAGTTGGCATATTTCGAGATTAGGTTTTGTCACTCTGATTGTCGGAGAGGTATCTCTGGGCCCTCTCGGTAATGCACATCACTATAAGCCTTGCAAGCAATGTAGCTAATGAGTTAGTTACGGAATGATGCATTACATAACAAGTAAAGAGACTTGCCGGTAATGAGATTGAACTAGGTATTGAGATACCGACGATCGAATCTCGAGCAAGTAACATACCGATGACAAAGGGAACAACGTATGTTAAAAAATGTGTTCGCACATGAACACGTCATGTGTACCCTCGACGCCGGGGGTGATGCACCGCAGCTCACGTCGAAGGAGTCTCACCGGAAGCGCGATTCGCAAGTCGACCGGCGAGAGCTTTTGAGGACCCGAAACCCCACACTCCCGGGAGGGACCCCGTTAGGTAGTGTGGCGGCTATGAGCTGCCCTAGGTCAGTCAAGTCACCCCTAGAGCCTCGGTATTCGCAGCTCTCCAACACGAAGAACAACGAAGAACGAGGGAGCAAGAACAAGGGAGAGACAAAACCTAGATGAAAAAGTATGAGATGTGTTTTTTGCGATTGTGTGTTGTTCAATTGGCCGTCACCTCCCATCTATTTATGAGGCGGATGGACTTCCCATACAAGAAAAGGACTAAAAATGCCATCCAAAATATCAAAAACCCTAACCTAACTCGGACAGGAATCTTTGGTAATTTCTTGGACCAACTCGGTCTCACCGATTGGTTCATTTTGGTCCCACTGAGTGAACATTGCCAACTTTCTGTATCCTTCTGTAATTTTTTGGATCAACTCGGTCTCACCTATTGGTTCACTTCGGTCCTACCGAGCCAACATTGCCAACTCTCTGGTAAATTTTCGGACCAACTCGGCCTCACTGATCAAATCAACTTGGTCGGTCCGAAATGACTGTGCAGCTTCTGTTTCTGACCTTGTTTTACCTTCACAGGTTGCATACGACCTTGGATTAAGACGATTTTTATATAAAAATCCACCGTTTCGACGAGACGCACAACTTTCATGTTGGAACGTTTTCCATCAGAGGCCGTCTTAATTGAGTTTCATGCCATTATTTAATCTGGTATCAACATGAGCATCTCCGAACTTGTCATAACTATTACATCTGAGCTCCGTTATAGACCATCTTCATATCCATTTCAATCTTCTTAAAGAGATCCATTCAGAGGTGACCTCCAATAATAAGTTTGAATTAGTCTTGATGCAGCCTATGCTAATTTTATGACTGTGCCACTTTTGAGCGTCAACACATGACCCCCTTTTTTTAGGCATAGCTAGCGCGCCGAAAAATAACTTGTACGATGTTTGTTCTAAGGACGATGTCAACACTCCATTGGCCATTTATATGTTCTGAGGACGATAAGTATATATCGGCCGTGTTTAATGCTAAGGGCGATAATTATTTATCGGCCGTTGCCTATCTAGGCTTCTTGCCACACACTTGGGTGGTATTTCTTTAAATATTTTCTATTGAGAGCTCGAGGTAACAATGTCCCTTGTATGAATTCTACCAAATACGAATTTCCAGGAACCACTCTTGTAATCCTAAAAGGACCTTCCCAACTTTTAGACCACTTCCCGAATTTTCTGTCTTTCGAAGCAATTGGTAGAATCACCTTCCACACGAGATCACTAACTTGAGAAGTCTTCAACTTGACCTTTTCATTGTAAGCTCTTGCCACCCTCAACTTATATCTCTCTATGGCCTCCAAAGCAGCCAAACGTTTATCAGCGACTTCATCAATATTGTCCATCATCAAGTTATAAAAGTCCATCGCCGATAAATTATTTTGTTTGGCTATTCTCAAAGCATTCAAATTCACTTCCACTGGTAAAACAGCCTCTTGACCATATACGAGCTCATATGGAGTTACCTTTGTAGCACCATACCTTGAGATTCTGTGTGCCCAGAAAGCTTCGGACAATAGCTCATGCCATCTCCTTGGATTATCCTCACTTCTTGATGAGCTTGATTAATATTTTATTGCTAGACTCAGCTTGTCCATTGGCTTTGGCATAATATGGAGAGGAATTGAGCAATTTTATCTTATATGATTCGGCAAATTCTCTAACTTAATGTGACATAAAGGATGAACCTTGGTCTGTAGTTAATGTTTGAGGAATGCCGAATCTATGAATAATGCGCTCAGTTATGAATTAAATTACCTCTTTATGAGTCATTTTTTTGAGTGGTATTGCTTCAGACCATTCAGTGAAATAATCAGTCGCCACCAACATGAACCGATGCCCCTTTGAAGAAGAAGGATGAATCTCTCCAATAAAGTCTAATCCCCAACCTCTAAAAGGCCACGGCTTGATAATAGGATGTAACATAGCAGCGGGAGCCAACTGCATATCACCAAACTTTTGACAAGATTCACATCCTTTATAATACCGGAAGCAATCATTAACCATTGTCGGCCAATAAAACCCAGCACGTCGTAATAACCATTTCATCTTGGGAGCCGACTGATGAGTGCCACAAATACCTTCATGGACCTCTCCCATAGCAACTCTCGCTTGGTCCTCGTCCAAGCACTTTAAAAGAACATCATCAACCGTTCGGCGATAGAGACCATCATCTCTCATTGTGTATTTGAAAGTCATACGCCGAACAGTCCTGTCCACCCTCTTACTAGGATCACACAAATAATCAATTATGGGTTTCCTCTAGTCTTGATTTTCTCCTGCATTAAATATTTCATTAGTAGCCGAAACGGTGGGCTCCGTTTCGGCCTCCCCTATGTTGGCAAGACTAGACATCGGCCTTTGAGAAATATGAAACATGCCATGATCAACATGATAGGCGGATGCTTGTTGTGCCAACTCATTTTCTCTCCAATTGTCATGTCTAGATATATGAGCAATGCTAAAATAATCCAAAGTAGAAATTATATCTAGACATTTATCAAGATAAACATTAAGTGATTCGTCAAAACATTGAAAGACTTTGGATATTTGTTGCACTACTAATAACAAATCACCAAAAGCCTCAATATGTGTAGCACCTATGGCAAGCAACATTTCTAAGCCGAATAACAATGCTTCATATTCAGCTTGATTATTTGTGCAAAAGTATTCTAAGCGGCATGAGGCTTCAAAAACAGCACCATGAGGAGATATATAAACAATATCCACACCTTGGCCATTGCTACAAACTGAACCATCAAAATATAATCTCCATGGTACTAACGAGACAAGGTTTATATCAATATCATGCTTGTCATCAATCCGATGCTCAACAATAAAATTAGCAACGATTTGGCCTTTCATGGATTTCAGAGATTCATAAGCCAAATCATATTCAATTAAAGCATAAGCCCACTTGCCAATTCTACAACTAAGAATTGGCCTATGCAACATGTACTTGATGACATCGGTTTGACAAGCTATAAAGCAAGTACTAGGCACTACATAATGTCTCAATTTTGTACAAGCATAATATAAGCATAAACATAATTTCTCATTAAATGTATACCTTGTCTCGGCATCCAATAAGTGTCGGCTCAAATAAGTAATAGCATGCTCCTTTCCTTCGGTCTCTTGAGTCAAAACAACACCAATAACACCTTCCTCCACCGCAATATAAAGCTTAAAGGGATCTCTATGTTTGGGAGCTTTCAACACCGGAGGAGTGCACAAATAACTTTTTATCATATCGAATGCTTCTTGATGTTTTGCCCCCCAAGTAAAATTGGCACCATCCTTTAACTGAAGGATGGGAGTGAATGCATCAACCTTCCCTGACAAGTTGGATATGAATCTCCTTAAATAATTGACTTTGCCAAGGAATTTTCGCATATCTCTCTTGCATGTTGGAGCCTCCACCTTTTGTATAGCTTCTATCTTTTTGGGATCAATCCCTATGCCATCTTGATGAATAATGAAACCCAAAAACTTTCCAGCCGATACACCAAAAGCGCACTTCAAAGGATTCATCTTTGGTCCATATTTTTTCATTCTCTCAAAAGCTAAGCGCAAATCGGCAAGATGAGATTCAAAAGCATCCAATTTGACAATAATATCATCAATATAAACCTCAAGTATAACACCAAGCAAATCATGAAAAATTAAATTCATAGCCCTTTGATGGCACCGGTATTTTTCAATCCAAAGGTCATCACTGTCCACTCAAATAAACCAAGGAAACCGAGACACCAAAAACCCGTTTTGGACATGTCCTCTTCGGCCATAAAAATCTGGTTATAGCCCGCGTTACCATCAAGAAAGCTAATGACCTTATGTCCAGAAGCATCATTAATAAGCATATCGGCTATTGGCATAGGATACTCATCTTTAGGTGTAGCTCTATTCAAATCTCTGAAATCAATGCACACCCTCAACTTGCCGGAGCCTTTCTTCTCTACTGGTACAATGTTAGAAATCCACTCGTCCTACCTGCAAGGTCTAATAAAATTAGCTTTAAGCAAACGACCGATCTCTTCCTTGATCCGATCATACGTTTTTGGATTAAACTTTCTGGCCAATTGCTTGTATGGTCTAAAACCGGCCTTTATAGGTAAACGATGCTCCACTAGCTCTCGGCTTAAACCTGGCATCTCATGATATTCCCATGCAAAGCAAGAAACATATTATTTCAATAGCTCGAGCAACTTAGCTTTATGATCAGCTCTTAAATTTTTGTTTACAAATGTCGGCCTAGGAATTGAACCATCCCCTATATCTATTTCTTCTAATGGATCAGCCGATGTAACACCTTGTCCTAATTTATCCATATCATCTAACTCTTCTATGGACTCGTACATATCGTTCTCATTGGACCGATATTCTACAAGACGCTTTTGTAACCACTCTGAGTTAGGATCCATTTAAATACATCATACCTTGGAGCCGATTATCGCCAACCGGCTTTAAAGAAACAGGCACGAAACCACTTTTTGTGGCGCTAAGAAAATCAAATTCTGACAAGTCACGCCCCATCAAGCAAGTAGCATTGGGATGTTGCCAATCCACCGATGCATCGGCCAAAGCAACACAAGCCGAATTATCCACATGAATGACTTCTACTTCATCATCAACCCATTGAATTAATAACTGGTGCATAGTAGATGGCACGCATTGGTTTGCATGAACCCAATCGCGGCCTAATATCACATTGTAGTTACCTTGCACCCCAGCGACAAAGAATGCGGTAGCCAAAGTTTTGCTTCCCACCGTAAGCTCCACATACATTACACCTTCGGCTTCAGTTTTCTCTTTGCCTTCAAATCCATTAAGCACCATGTTGGTCTTTATTAACTCTTCATCATGCAGCCCCAATGTTTTGAAGACCGAATATGGCATAAGATTCACCACAGCACCACCCTCGACAAGCATTCTAGCAACCGACAATCCATTAATATGACCTTTAAGGAACAATGGCTTCAAGTGCATCACTGTTTCTTTTGGCTTCTCGAATATAGCATTTTTAGGACCAAAATCTAGCTAAGCTACTTCCCCTTCTTCATCTATAGCACGCAATTCAGTGGGTAAGTAATACACCATATTAATATCCATACCTTCATGAACCGGTGTAGACTCATAATCGAGCATTTCATCTCCTTCCGCAAACATGTCCACTTACTCCGAAATATCTCCAAGGGAAGAGGAAGTAGTAGGCAAAGTGGACGATGTCATAGTAGCCGCATCGTCCTCCATTGGTGGTGTAGGTGTTGCTATGATCAATGCAGAAGCTACAATGTTTTCCTTTTGCTTTGGCCTCCACACTTGTTTTGGGGGTACCATTGGACGACTTTCATTGAATAATTTATCCCTTAGCTTTTCTGCTTCTTGTTCCTCCTTCTCATGACTCCTCATGCGCTACAATCTCCTTTTTTGCGCCTTGGTCAGACCGGAATGACACCACTTAGGCTAACTATATTTTGGATCCCTCGACTTGGCCTTGCTTGCGCTAGCTTCATGATCATTAGCCATGGGGCCTTGCTGGACCGCAGCCACATCTTTATTAGAATCATCCGGATTATCAACAATAATCGGCTCTTTGATTATTAATTCTTTAGTGCCTATCATAATAGTTTCACCACTTGACTTCTTCTCCTTTTGCTTGCTAGGCTCTGAAATTTCAGCACTTGGTGATTTGGCACGCCACAATCGCCGTTTGACCCTTTTTTGATTATCTTGCATTGGCCGATTGACACCACTGTTCAAACGGCCTCGTGTGGGATAAGAAAGCCTCTCATGAATGGGCCTCCTTGGTTCTGCTCAACCTGGATGAAAAGCATAAGGGGCCATTGGGGGCTGCCCCCATCCTCCATTGAAGCCTCCTATGTAGTATGGCGCATAGGGGGGCGGCGCCATCCATGGTCCTGGTGCCCATGACCCATATGGCCTTGCGTGATGCTGAAATTCTTCCCTTTGAAGTGATCTTGAGCGCTTCAAATTTGATGACCGGTTAGAGCTGGAACCGGCCGCTTGATTGGCATACTTGGACAACACGATATCAAAAGTTGGCTTGATTCTCTTGCGCTGCACTTTAGCTTCATTCGTCTTCCACTTGCCAACCTCTGGACTATTGGGCTTAAAAAATTTGACATGAGTGTTCTCTTGCACTTGTGGTTGCCCCCTGAGTGTAGGATTCTTGATGGTGATCTTGGTTACCTCCTTGCCACCGGGTTGCTTGTAAAGCACAACTTGTCTCCCCAAGACCTTGTTGCTCTCCTCAATTTTCCTGGGCTCACCAATCACAATATTATTTTTATTAGCTGATTCAGCTATGTTGGGCCGAATTAACATCTTCTTCCCCTCCAAATCCATGGTGTTCATTGGGAAAGGCTGCTTATCAACTTGCATCTCAGAAAATTCAATCATCCGTCATTAAAGGCCGATTGTATCTGTCGTCAAAAAACATTACAATCATTAGTAGCATGAGAAAAAGAATTATGATACTTGCAATAACCACGCCGTTTTAGCTCTTTGAATGGCGGTAAAGTATGAGATATTCTAATAATCTTGGCTTGCAACAAAGCATCAAATATTTTATCACACTTAGCAATGTTGAAAGTAAATTTCATCTCTTCATCACGATTCTTATGAATCGGCTTTAAATCATTGCAAGTAAATGGTTTTGCCTTAGATGTCCAAACAAATTCAGCAGCATAAATATCACCTTCATCGTCCGACTGGTCACTATCATACTCAACCATATTCATCTTAGGGCGATCAGTTTTATATCTATGCACCTCTTTAAGAACTTTACTTCGGCTTTCTTGAGCCAAAGCCCTTTGCAAGACTTGGTTGATATTTAAAAAGTCATGTCCTTCTAGCCTTTCTCTAATGTGAGTTCTCAAACCACTAAGCACAAGATCAGCAAAATCTCTCTCGGTTATCACCAAACTATAGCACCGGTTTTTTGTATCTCTAAATCTCTTGACGTAATCAGAGACCGATTCATCATGCTTTTGTCTAACCGATGTAAGATGTGACAACTTAAGCTCATTATCACCACTATAAAAATGACCATGAAACTTTTGTTCCAAGTAAAACCATGTAGTAATAGAACCAGGTGGTAACGCAGAAAACCACGAGAAAGCAGTACCGGTTAAAGATAAAGGAAAATAATGTAATCCACTCATCTCGTGAACTTGCCTCACCTAATTGTGCCAAGTACTAACTAACATGCTCCCAGGTGGTTTTTGTGCCCTCTCCATTAAACTTAACAAAATCTGGAATTTTATATCCCGGAGGGCATTGAATTGCATCAAAGTATTCTGGATATGGCTTTTGGTAAATACGGTTCCTTGGTAACTCAACTCCAAAATTCTCTCCGAGGATCTTAGCCATCTCCCCTCTAAGATTGGCTAGACCATCATCCACGATGGACGATGAAGCTTGTGGCGGTAGCATAGGAGGACTAGGGTTAGTAGTTGCAGGTGTGAATTGTGGCATGCATGCTGAATTGTAATTCGGCAGTGATCTAACAGTGTTTGCTCTTGTAGGTAGGGCTTGGTTTGGCATCACCACCGAACTTGGCATACTCATGATAGGATTAATGGGTGCAGCAACAATTTGATTTGTGGGGCTAGGATAAAAATTCATCGGCACAGGGGGCGCCGATGAAATAGGTAAAGTTGAACTAGGGATTTCTGCGGTAGCAGGCACACCAACATTACCAATAGATGATTGAGGCACACTATTTTTAGCATTACTATTTTCCAAGAAAATTTGGTATACAAGATTATTGCTATTAGTAATGAGACTATCAATTTCAGCCCATACCTCAAGAGAGAAGGTATTACATATAGAGGGTTTAACCTGTTCATCATGAAGAGGAGGAAACTTGATTTCTCCAACTAGAGTGTTATTGCCTTGACGATCCTTTTTGAACTTAGCAAGTAACTCCTGCATCTCCTTCTCTTCACGCTCCTTCTTGTACTCCTCATAAGCATGGTGATGTTCCTCCGATAACTCCTCAAAATTGGGCTTGATTATGTTATCGGCGTCGATTTCTGAGGGCTTGGGAATCTTGTCGTTGCCAGACATGATGGATGATGATGATGATTGATCTGGTCCCCAGCGGAGTCGCCAAAAAGTGTGTTTGCACACGAACACGTCACGTGTACCCTCGACGCTGGGGGTGATGCACCACAGCTCACGTCAAAGGAGTATCACCAGAAGCGTGATTCGCAAGTTGACCGGCGAGAGCTTTTGAGGACCCGAAACCCCACACTCCCGGGAGGGACTCCGTCCGGGAGTGCGGTAGCTATGGGATTCCCTAGGTCGTTCAAGTCGCCCCTAGAGCCTCGGTATTCGCAGCTCTCCAACACGAAGAACAACGAAGAACGAGGGAGCAAGAACAAGGGAGAGACAAAACGTAGATGAAAAAGTATTAGGTGTGTTTTTTGCAATTGTGTGTTGTTCAATCGGCCATCACCTCTCATCTATTTATGAGGCAAATGGACTTCTCGTACAAGAAAAGGACTAAAAATTCGGTCCAAAACATCAAAAACCCTAACCTAACATGGACAGGAATCTTTGGTAATTTCCCGGACCAACTCGGTCTCACCGATTGGTTCATTTCGGTCCCACCGAGTGAACGTTGCCAACTTTCTGTATCCTTCTGTAATTTTTCGGATCAACTCGGTCTCACCGATTGGTTTGCTTCGGTCCTACCGAGCCAACATTGCCAACTCTCTGGTAAATTTTCGGACCAACTCGGTCTCACCGATCAAATCAACTCAGTCGGTCCGAAATGACTCTGCAGCTTCTGTTTCTGACCTTATTTTGCCTCCACAGGGTGCATATGACCTTGGATTAAGACGATTTTTATATCAGAATCAACCGTTTCGAAGAGACGCACAACTATCATGTTGGAATGTTTTCCATCAGAGGCCGTATTAATTGAGTTTCATGCCATTCTTTAATCTGGTATCAACATGAGGATCTCCGAACTAGTCATAACTATTACATCTGAGCTCCGTTATAGACCATCTTCATATCCATTTCGATCTTCTTAAAGAGATCCATTCAGAGGTGACCTCCAATAATAAGTTTGAATTAGTCTTCATGCAGCCTATGCTAATTTTATGACTGTGCCACTTTTGAGCGTCAACACAAAGGGAACAACGTATGTTGTTATGCGGTTTGACTGATAAAGATCTTCGTAGAATATGGAGGAGCCAATATGAGAATCCAGGTTCCGCTATTGGTTATTTACCGGAAACGTGTTTCGGTCATGTCTACATAGTTCTTGAACCCGTAGGGTCCGCACGCTTAAGGTTTCGATGATAGTTTTCGTATGAGTTTATGAGTTTTGATGTATCGAAGAAGTTCGGAGTCCCGGATGAGATCGGGGACATGACGAGGAGTCTCGAAATGGTCGATACGTAAAGATCGATATATTGGACGACTATATTCGGACTTCGGAAAGGTTCCAAGTGATTCGGGTATTTTTCGGAGTACCGGAGAGTTACGGGAATTCCCCGGGAGAAGTATTGGGCCTTATTGGGCCATACGGGAAACAGAGAGGGGTTGCCTAGGGCAGGCGGCACGCCCCCCCAAGGCTTAGTCCGAATTGGACTAGGGGGAGGGGTTGCGCCCCCTCCTTCCTTCCCTTCTCCCTTCCCCTACCTTCTGTCCTACTCCTACTAGGAAAGGAGGAGTCCTACACCCGGTGGGAGTAGGACTCCCCCCTTGGCGCGCCCTCCTCCTTGGCCGGCCGCCTCCCCCTAGATCCTTTATATATGGAGGTAGGGGGCACCACATAGACACAACAATTGATCTCTTGATCTCTTAGCCATGTGCGGTGCACCCCTCCACCATAATCCACCTCGATAATATCGTAGCGGTGCTTAGGCGAAGCCCTGCGTCGGTAGAACATCATCATCGTCACCACGGCGTCGTGCTGACGGAACTCTCCCTAAAAGCTCGGCTGGATAGGAGTTAGAGGGATGTCATCGAGCTGAACGTGTGCTAGAACTCGGAGGTGCCGTAGTTTCGGTGCTTGATCGGTCGGGTCGTGAAGACGTACGACTACATCAACCGCGTTGTTCTAACGCTTCCGCTTTTGGTCTACGAGGGTACGTCGACACACTCTCCCCTCTTGTTGCTATGCATCACCATGATCTTGCATGTGCGTAGGAATTTTTTTGAAATTACTACGTTCCCCAAGAGTGGCATCTGAGCCAAGTTTTATGCGTAGATGTTATATGCACGAGTAGAACACAAGTGAGTAGTGGGCGATAAAAGTCATACTGCTTACCAGCATGTCATACTTTGGTTCGGCGGTATTGTTGGTTGAAGCGGCCCGGACCGACATTACGCATACGCTTACGCGAGACTGGTTCTACCGACGTGCTTTGCACACAGTTGGCTGATGGGTGTCAGTTTCTCCAACTTTAGTTGAACCGAGTGTGGCTACGCCCGGTCCTTGAGAAGGTTAACATAGCACTAACTTGACGAACTATCGTTGTGGTTTTGATGCGTAGGTAAGAACGGTTCTTGCTCAGCCCGTAGCAGCCACGTAAAATTTGCAACAATAAAGTAGAGGACGTCTAACTTGTTTTTGCAGGGCATGTTGTGATGTGATATGGTCAAGACGTGATGAGATATAAGTTGTTGTATGAGATGATCATGTTTTGTTGAAGTTATCGGCAACTGGTAGAAGCCTTATGGTTGTCTCTTTATTACATAAGATGCAAGCACCAAATAATTGCTTTACTTTATCGCTATGCGATAGCAATAGTTGCAAGAGCAATAATTGACGATACGACATGTGATGACACATTGATATAGATCAAGATGATGGAGATCATGGTGTCGTGCCGGTGACGATAGAGATCATGACAGTACTTTGGAGATGGAGATCAAAGGCTCAAGATGATCATGGCCATATCATGTCACATATTTTGATTGCATATGATGTTTATCTTTTATACATCTTATTTTGCTTAGTTTGACGGTAGCATTTTAAGATGATCTCTCACTAATTATCAAGAAGTGTTCTCCCTGAGTATGCACCATTGCGAAAGTTCTTCGTGCTGAGACACCACGTGATGATCGGGTGTGATAGGCTCTATGTTCAAATACAACGGGTGCAAAACAGTTGCACACGCGGAATACTCAGGTTAAACTTGACGAGCCTAGCATATACAGATATGGCCTCGGAACACGAAGGCCGAAAGGTCGAACGTGAATCATATAGTAGATATGATCAACATAGTGATGTTCACCATTGAAAACTACTCCATCTCACGTGATGATCGGACATGGTTTAGTTGATTTGGATCAAGGGATCACCTAGATGACTAGAGAGATGTCTGTCTAAGTGGGAGTTCTTAAGTAATATGATTAATTGATCTTAAATTTGTCATGAACTTAGTCCTGGTAGTATTTTGCAAATTATGTTGTAGATGAATAGCTCGCGTTGTTGCTTTCATATGTTTGTTTTGATATGTTCCTAGAGAAAATTGTGTTGAAAGATGTTAGTAGAAATGATGCGGATTGGATCCGTGATCTGAGGTTTATCTTCATTGCTGCACAGAAGAATTATGTCCTTAATGCACCGCTAGGTGACAGACCTATTGCAGGAGCAGATGCAGACGTTATGAACGTTTGGCTAGCTCAATATGATGACTACTTGATAGTTTAGTGGACCATGCTTAACAGCTTAGAATCGGGACTTCAAAGACGTTTTGAACGTCATGGACCATATGAGATGTTCCAGGAATTGAAGTTAATATTTCAAGAAAATACCCGAGTTGAGAGATATGAAGTCTCCAACAAGTTCTATAGCTAAAAGATGGAGTAGAATCGCTCAACTAGTGAGCATGTGCTCAGATTGTCTGGGTACTACAATCGCTTGAATCAAGTGGGAGTTAATCTTCCAGATAAGATAGTGATTGACAAAGTTCTCTAGTCACCATCACCAAGTTACTAGAACTTTGTGATGAACTATAGTATGCAAGGGATGACAAAAACGATTCCCGAGCTCTTCGTGATGTTGAAATCGACGAAGGTAGAAATCAAGAAAGAACATCAAGTGTTGATGATTGACAAGACCACTAGTTTCAAGAGAAGGGCAAAGGGATAGAAAGGGAACTTCTTCAAGTAGAATGACAAGCAAGTTGTCACTCCTGCGAAGAAGCCCAAAGCTGGACCAAAGCCTGAAACTGAGTGCTTACACTGCAAAGGAAATGGTCACTGGAAGCGGAAATGCCCTGAATATTTGGTGGATAAGAAGGATGGCAAAGTTAACAAGGGTATATTTGATATACAGGTTATTGATGTGTGCCTTACTAGTGTTTATAGTAGCCCCTGAGTATTTGATACTTGTTCGGTTGCTAAGATTAGTAACTCAAAACAGGAGTTACAGAATAAACAGAAACTAGTTTAAGGGGAAGTGACGATGAGTGATGGAAGTAGTTCCAAGATTGATATGATCATCATCGCACACTCCCTATACTTTTGGGATTAGTGTTAAACCTAAATAAATGTTATTTGGCATTTGCGTTGAGCATGAATATGATTTGATCATGTTTATTGCAATATGGTTATTCATTTAAAGTCAGAGAATAATTGTTGTTCTGTTTACATGAATAAAACCTTCAAATGGTCATACACCCAATGAAAATAGTTTGTTGGATCTCGATCGTAGTGGTACACACATTCATAATATTGATGCCAAAAGATGCAAAGTTAATAATGATAGTGCAACTTATTTGTGGCACTGCCGTTTGGGTCATATCGGTGGAAAGCGCATGAAGGAACTCCATAAAGATGGACTTTCGGAATCACTTGGTTATGAAACATTTGATGCTTGCGAACCGTGCCTTTTTGGGCAAGATGGCTAAAACTCTATTCCCTGGAACAATGGAACAAGCTACTGACTTATTGGAAATAATACATACCGATGTATGCGATCCGATGAGTGTCAAGGCTCGCGGCGTGTATCGTTATTTTCTGACCTTCCCAGATGATTTGAGCAAATATGGGTATATCTACTTGATGAAACATAAGTCTGAAACATTTGAAAAGTTCAAAGAATTTCAGAGTGAAGTGGAAAATCATCGTAACAAGAAAAATAAAGTTTCTACGATCTGATCGTGGAGACGAATATTTGAGTTATGAGTTTGGTCTTCATTTGAAACAATGTGAAATAGTTTGCAACTCACGCCACCTGGAACACCACAATGTAATGGTGTGTCCGAACATCGTAATCGTACTTTACTAGATATGGTGCGATCTATGATGTCTCTTATCGGTTTACCACTATCGTTTTGGGGTTACGCATTAGAGATAGCTGCATTAACATTTAATAGGTCACCATCTAAATCCGTTGAGACAACACCCTATGAACTATGGTTTAGCAGTAAACCTAAGCTGTCGTTTCTTAAAGTTTGAAGTTGTGATGCTTATATGAAAAAGGTTTTCAACCTGATAAGCTCGAACCCAAATCGGAGAAGTGCATCTTCATAGATTACCCAAAGGAAACTGTTGGGTACACCTTCTATCACAGATCTGAAGGTAAAGCATTCGTTGCTAAGAATGGATCCTTTCTAGAGAAGGAGTTTCTCTCGAAAGAAGTGAGTGGGAGGAAAGTAGAGCTTGATAAGGTAATTTGTACCTTCTCCCAAATTGGAAAGTAGTTCATCACAGAAATCAGTTCCAGTGATTCCTACACCAATTACTACAAAACCTCGTAGGTCTTCCAAAGTACAGTCCGCACTAGAGTGGTACGGTAATCCTGTTCTGGAAGTCATGTTACTATACCATGATGAACCTACAAACTATGAGGAAGCGACGATGAGCCCAGATTTCGCGAAATGGCTTGAGGCCATGAAATCTGAGATGGGATCCATGTATGAGAACAAATTGTGGACTTTGGTGGAGTTTCCCGATGATCGGCAAGCCATATTGTATAAATGGATCTTCAAGAGGAAGACAGATGCTGATAGTAGTGTTACTATCTACAAAGCTCGACTTGTCGCAAAAAGGTTTTCGACAAGTTCAAGGTGTTGACTACAATGAGATTTTCTCAACTGTAGCGATGCTTAAGTCTGTCTGAATCATGTTAGCAATTGCCACATTTTATGAAATCTGGCAAATGGATGTCAAAACTGCATTCCTTAATGGTTTTCTTAAAGAAGAGTTGTACATGATGCAACCAGAAGGTTTTGTCAATCCTAAAGGTGCTAACAAAATGTGCAAGATCCAGCGATCCATCCATGGACTAGTGCAAGCATCTTAGAGTTGGAATATACACTTTGATAAGTTGATCAAAGCATATAGTTTTATACAGACTTGCGGGGAAGCCTGCATTTACAATAAAGTGAGTGGGAGCACTACCGCATTTCTAATAAATATATGTGAGTAACATATTGTTGATCAGAAATGATGTAGAATTTTTCTGGAAAGCATAAAGGAGTATCTGAAA
Organism: Triticum dicoccoides; assembly: GCF_002162155.2. Lineage (NCBI taxonomy): Eukaryota > Viridiplantae > Streptophyta > Magnoliopsida > Poales > Poaceae > Triticum > Triticum dicoccoides. The sequence goes on from NC_041391.1 coordinate 304,259,633, forward strand.
GGAGTTCTTTAAAAGAAAGACCTCAGTAAAGCTACTTACATATTGAGCATCAAAATCTATTGAGATAGATCAAGACGCTTGATAAGTTTTTCAATAAGTACACACCTTGTCAAGATTTTGAAGTCGTTCAAAATGGAACAGTCAAAGAAAGAGTTCTTGCCTGTGTTGCAAAGGTGTGAAATTGAGTAAGACTCAAATCCCGACCACGACAGAAAATTGAAAAGATAATGAAAGTCATTCCCTATGCCTCAGTCATAGGTTCTATGAAGTATGCTATGCTATGTATCAGACCGATTGTATACCTTGCTCTGAATTTGGCAAGGGAATACAATAGTGATCTAGGAGTAGATCACTGAACATTGGTCAAGAATATCCTTAGTGAGGACTAAGGAAATATTTCTCAGTTATGGAGGTGATAAAAGAGCCCATCGTAAAGAGTTACATCGGTGCAAGCTTTTACACCGATCCAGAAGACTATAAGTCTCAATTTGGATACATATTGAAAGTGGGAGCAATTAGCTAGAGTAGCACCTTGTAGAGCATTGTAGACATAGAATATTTGCAAAATACATATGGCTCTGAATGTAACAGACCCATTGACTAAGCTTCTCTCACGAGCAAAACATGATCACACCTTAGTACTCTTTGGGTGTTAATCACATAGCAATGTGAACTAGATATTGACTCAAGTAAACCTTTTGGGTGTTAGTCACATGACGATATGAACTATGGGTGTTAATCACATGCAGATGTGAACATTAGTGTTAAATCACATTGTGATGTGAACTAGATTATTGACTCTAGTGCAAGTGGGAGACTGAAGGAAATATGCCCTAGAGGCAATAATAAAGTTATTATTTATTTCCTCATACCATGATCAATGTTTATTATTACTGCTAGAATTGTATTAACCGGAAACATGATACATGTGTGAATACATAGACAAACTTAATGTCACTAGTATGCCTCTACTTGACTAGCTCATTAATCAAAGATGGTTATGTTTCCTAACCATAGACATGAGTTGTCATTTGATTAACGGCATCACATCATTAGTAGAATGATGTGATTGACATGACCCATTCCGTTAGCTTAGCATTTGATTGTTTAGTATGTTGCTATTGCTTTCTTCATGACTCATACATGTTCCTACAACTATGAGATTATGCAACTCCCGTTTACCGGAGGAACACTTTGTGTGCTACCAAATGTCACAAAATAACTGGGTGATTATAAAGGAGCTCTACAGGTGTTCCCAAAGGTAAATGTTGAGTTGGCGTATTTCGAGATTAGGTTTTGTCACTCTGATTGTCGGAGAGGTATCTCTGGGCCCTCTCGGTAATGCACAACACTATAAGACTTGCAAGCAATGTAGCTAATGAGTTAGTTACGGAATGATGCATTACATAACGAGTAAAGAGACTTGCCGGTAATGAGATTGAACTAGTTATTGAGATACCGATGATCGAATCTCGGGCAAGTAACATACCGATGACAAAGGGAACAACGTATGTTGTTATGCAGTTTGACCGATAAAGATCTTCGTAGAATATGTAGGAGCCAATATGAGCATCCAGGTTCCGCTATTGGTTATTGACCGGAAACGTGTTTCGGTCATGTCTACATAGTTCTCGAACCCGTAGGGTCCGCACGCTTAAGGTTTCGATGACAGTTTTATTATGACGTTATGAGTTTTGATGTACCGAAGGAGTTCGGAGTCCCCGATGAGATCGGAGACATGACGAGGAGTCTCAAATTGGTCGAGATGTCAAGATCGATATATTGGATGACTATATTCAGAGTTCGGAAAGGTTCCGAGTGATTCGGGTATTTTTTGGAGTACCGGAGAGTTACGGGAATTCGCCGGGAGAAGTATTGGGCCTTATTGGGCCATACAGGAAAGAGGGAGGGGCTGCCTAGGGCAGGCCACGCGCCCCCCCACCCCAAGGTCTAGTCCGAATTGGACTAGGGGGAGGGGCTGCGCCCCCTCCTTCCTTCCCTTCTCACTTCCCCTTCCTTCTCTCCTACTCCTACTAGGAAAGGAGGTGTCCTACTCCCGGTGGGAGTAGGACTCCCCCCTTGGCGCGCCCTCCTCCTTGGTCGGCCGCCTCCCCCCAGATCCTTTATATACGGAGGCAGGGGGCACCCCATAGACACAACAATTGATCTCTTGATCTTCTAGCCATGTGCGGTGCCCCCCTCCACCATAACCCACCTCGATAATATCGTAGCGGTGCTTAGGCGAAGCCCTGCGTCAGTAGAACATCATCATCGTCACCACACTATCGTGCTGACGGAACTCTTCCTCAAAGCTCGGTTGGATCGGAGTTCGAGGGACGTCATCGAGCTGAACGTGTGCTAGAACTCGGATGTGTCGTAGTTTCGGTGCTTGATCGGTTGGGCCGTGAAGACATACGACTACATCAACTGCGTTGTTCTAATGCTTCTGCTTTCGGTCTACAAGGGTACATGGACACACTCTCCCCTCTCGTTGCTATGCATCACCATGATCTTGCGTGTGCGTAGGATTTTTTTTGAAATTACTACGTTCCCCAACACTACTGTTGGGCGAGGTTTATGTGATCTTAGCTCAAGGAGAATACGGTGAGTACTGTGTGTCCGGGACTGTGTGTCCTCGAGTTTAAATACCCAACCTCTCCAACCAGACGTACAACTGTCACAAAAGTTGGAACTGGTCTACCAAATCATTGTCTTCATTAAGCCTACTGGTTCTATTTCCTCAACCCATTCATTTCCTCAGCTATGTGTTGATGAACCTGATCATTACTGTTTGAAGACTCTGACTGAAGATTTTCTCTAATTCCTCAATCCTAATTCTTCAGTCTGTTTGTCTTCATCCTGCTTATCCTGTGTTTACGCTTTCTGTACTCTGTTTTTTTTATTTCATCATGATGACTATGCTGTTTCTCTGTTATGCTTATACCAAAGTACTTATTCCGCTGCAAGTAGTTCTTTGCTTAGGAATTTCCTCACCCTGAAATTCCTCAGTGAAGAATTCATAAAAATCGCCTATTCACCCCCCTCTAGTCGACGTAATGCACTTTCAATTGGTATCAGAGCAAGGTATGATCAAGGTCTCGGCTGGGTGTCCTACCTTTGATGGAACGGACTACCCCTAGTGGAACAACAAGATGCGCATGCATCTTCAGGAAATTGATAACAATCTCTGGTATGTTGTGGAAAATGGCGTTCCCTCTGTCACTCTGTCTATGAATACTGCTGATGTGAAGAGATTCAAGCAACTCGATTCTCAAGCAAGGAATATCATATGTGGTCATGTGAGCAAATGACAGTATGGCAGAGTGAGTGCTCTGGAAACTGCAAAGTTAATTTGGGACAGGCTGTCCAAGGTCAACGAAGGAGTCTCAACTTAACGTGACTCCCAAGTTTATGTTCTTTGCAATATCTTCAACCGCTTCAAAAGACTCGACAATGAAAATGTTCATCAAACCTTCGATCGTCTCACTGACATCTCAAATGAGCTTCAAGCACTTGGTGCCACTGACATCACCGACCATGAGGTGGTGAAGGAATTGCTGAGATCACTTGATTCTTCATTCGACACTCTTGCACTGATGATTCAAGAGTGAGATGATTACAAGTCAGTAAATCCCGCTGATATCTTCGAGAGGCTAAATACTCATGAGTTCTTGCTTGCTGAGAAGATAGATCTCTATGGACCGAGATATGTAAGATCACGTGCACTAAAGGCGAAAGCAGTCTCTGAGTCCGAAGTTCAAGACTCTGGTAGCAGCCATGGTGATCCTGAAGAACTGAGCCAGGAGCTAGCAATGCTCGTGAGGAAATTCCAGAAGTTCTCTCGCCACGATCGCTTTGGAAATTCTTCAAGAAATGATGCTTCCTCGTCTCGTGACTACAAAAAGAGAACTTGCCACAAATGCAAGAAGCCTGGTCACTACATGTCCGATTGTCCTCTGTAGGAAAAGGAATCAAAGAAGAAGAAGTACAAAGATGATGATTTTGATGACTCAAAGAAGAAGAAGAAATCCTCAAAGTCTTCATCATCAAAATCTTCAAAGCCTTCATCTCACAAGAAGAGCAGTTCCAAGAAGGCCCGGGCATTCATTGGAAATGAAATGGACTCTGAAGCTGAATCTGAGGAAAATGTGGAGGAGGAGGAATCTGAGGAATCAGACTCTAGTGTGGCAAGCTTAGCCCTCGCTACCGCTTACATCACCAAATCCATCTTCAACACTGAAGAAAATGACCTCCCCAACTCTGCTGACAAAAGCCTCGATGACTATGCTCCCACCTACTTCTTCATGGCAAAAAGTGCCAAGGTACTCAAACATTCCCCATGCACATTATCTGGGTTTACCTGTGATTCTTCATATTCCTCTGATGAGTCATTTGACTCCAACTATAAACTGTTTAATAATTAGAACCGTCAAGTATTTGCTCAATATGTTGGAACTAACTGTAGGAACAGTCCCCCTATGAAGAAAATCTTGGTTCCTAAAAGGTTCCTAGAAAATCTTCAGGTGAATGTCATCATGACACCACCCATGAAGAACAGAAACCCCAGATCAAATTCTTCATACCGATCAAAATCTTCATATGGATCCAAGTCCTCATATGGACCAAATTCTTCATATGGATCAAATTCCTCACGTGGAACAAAATCCTCATATGAAGATCATCATGCTAACACTTCTGTTTTACAGGGAAATTGTAAGGGCCATGAATATGTGCATTATTCTTCAAACCATTATGTTCATATGTCCTCGAAGAATTTCTCTGGTTATTCATATGCTTATCCTAACCACTCTTCTGTGAAACAAGGTGCACTGGCTTCTATGCCATCTTTTTCCCATGGAGCTCGCAGAATGATGAACTCTTGGCCACCCCTCCAGATGTGGGTGGTGAAGAAAAATAACTAATCTCTTATGTAGGGTCAGGTCTCCAGACGAACTTGATTGTCTGAAGAAATTGCTGGAGACCTGAATGGGCTTGAAAGGACGGAAGCTAAACATGAAGAAATGAATCATTCATTTCTCACGTCCTCATACTGCTATATCTGTTACTGTTGATGAAATTGATATCATATTCTTCACCGACGAAGTATATGGGTTCGTAACTTGCACTAATTCATCTGCAGGATGAACAGCCCAAAGCTAATGAGTGGGTCCTCGACAGTTGATGTACAAATCACATGACCGGTGACAGGAACTTGTTGATAGACACTGATTTGTCAACATCTCATCTGCAGCATATCACCTATGCTGACAAAGGCAAAAGCAAGGTATTGGGTCTAGGTAAGGTTGCAATGTCAAAGGATAGACACATGAACAAAATCATGCTTGTCGTGTCCTTAGGATTCAACCTCATGTCTGTCTCAATGCTTTGTGATCTTGATATGGTTGTTGTCTTTGGCAAATATCGTTGCATTGTACTAATGGAATCTGACAACTCCAAAGTCTTTGAAGGCTTTAGGAAAGGATACTTGTATATTGTTGATTTATCTGCAGGACCACAGCCTGCCACATGTCTACTTGCAAAAGCTTCAGAATGCAGGCTATGGCATCGACGACTTGGTCATGCTGGGATGAGGAACTTGCATACACTCGCGAAGAAGAAGCATGTCATTGGCATCGAGGGTGTCAAATTCCTCAAAGATCATCTTTGTGGGGCTTGTGAGTCTGGAAAGATCACTAGAGCCAAGCATCCCTCAAAGACTATCATGACCACTTCTCGTCCCTTTGAATTACTTCATATGGATCTCTTTGGCCCTACTCATTATGCCATGTTCTCTAGTTCTGCATCATTATATGGCTTTGTCATAGTTGATGACTACTCTCGTTACACATGGGTGCATATCATCACTTACAAAAATGAAGTGCAGGAAGTCTTCATACGATTTTCCTCAAGGGCTTCTACTAACTTCGGTCTGAAGATAAAGCATATCAGGAGTGATAATGGAAGTTCAAGAACACTGGCCTCGAAGAATATCTTAATATACATGGTATTACTCATGAGTTATCTGCTCCTTATACTCCTCAGTAGAATGGCGTCGTGGAGCACAAGAACAGAACTCTCTTTGAGATGGCTTGCACTATGCTTGATGAATACAAGACACCTCAATGCTTTTGGCCTGAAGCAATTGATACTGCGTGCCACATCATCAACAGCGTATATCTTCACAAATTCTTTGAAAAGACCTCATATGAACTCCTCACTGACAAGAAACCCAATGTAAGTTATTTCAAAGTCTTCGATGCTAAATGCTGGATTAGAGATCCTCACCATCACTCTAAAATTGCACCAAAAGCACATGAGGGTTTTATGTTTGGTTATGGAAAGGACTCGCACACCTACAGAGTCTTCAACATGAATCATCACAAGATTGTTGAAACTGTAGATGTGCGGTTCGATGAAACTAATGGCTCACAAAGTGAGCACCTGCCTCCTGTGCTAGATGAAATGTCATCTGAGGAATCCATCAAGTTCAAAGCTAGTAAGTATATCATCCCTACTGAAGAATCTGCTGAAGAAGTCATTCCGGATCATGAAGAAAATCACGCTCATGCCGCTGAAGAAACTGGTCCTGAAGAAATTGTTGGGCCTAAGCAAAGTCGTCAACCCGCACATCCTCACATAGCGAACGAAGTGCAAATTGAGAAGATCATCAATGACATCCGAGCACCAGGTCCTCTCACACGCTCAAAAGCTTCACAGTTATCTAACTTTTGTGGGCATTTTGCTTTTGTCTCTATCACAGAGCCCACTAAATTTGATGAAGCATTTATGGAATCTGAGTCGATTCAAGCCATGCAAGATGAATTGCATCAATTCGAGCTCAACAATGTGTGGGAGCTTGTCAAGCGACCAGACCCATGCAAGCACAACATCATCGGCACCAAATGGATCTACCGTAACAAACAAGATGAAAATGACCTTGTGGTGAGGAATAAGGCTCTTCTTGTAGCTCAAGTCTACACACAGGTTGAATGAATTGATTTCGATGAAACTTTTGCACCTGTTGCTAGACTTGAGGCTATTCGCATATTGCTTGCATATGCTAACCATCATATTATCATCTTACATCAAATGGATGTGAAAAGTGCATTCCTTAGTGGTAAGCTTGAGGAACAAGTATATGTTGCTCAACCACCAGGTTTTGAGGATCCAAAATTTCCAGATCACGTCTACACACTCAACAAGGCCCTCTATGGCCTCAAGCAAGCACCTCGGGCGTGGTATGACACACTGAAGGAATTCCTCATGAAGAAAGGCTTTAAACCCGCTTCACTTGACCCAACTCTTTTCACCAAAGCATATGATGATGAATTATTCGTGTGCCAAATATATGTTGATGATATTCTCTTTGGCTATACTAACCAATGTTACAGTGATGAATTTGCCTATATGATGAGTGAAGAATATCAAATGTCTATGATGGGAGAATTGAAATTCCTTTTAGGTCTTCAAATTCATCAACAATACAATGGCATATTCATATCTCAGGAGAAATACCTCAAGGATGTGTTGAGAAAATTCGGCATGCAAGATTGCAAAGGCGTCAAAATCCCTTTGCCCACTAATGGCCATATATGCACTGATGAAAATGGTAAAGACAAAAGTTATACCGCTCCATAATTGGCTCTTTATTGTACCTATGTGCATCTAGGCCGAATATTATGCTTAGTGTTTGCATGTGTGCCCGATTTCAAGCTACACCGAAGGAATCACACCATAAGGTTGTGATAATCCCCAAGTGCAAGGAATCATCATAGCACTTTCCAAAGGTGGAAGTGATAAGTATGGAGAGTCAAACCCACAAGGAGCTAAAGGTAAGATCAATATTCTCTCTAGCCCTATCTACCACTGATACGACTCTACGTGCACCGAATGTTTGCTTCCAACTAGAAACGAGAAATAAAACTACATTGTGGGTATGAAGAGGATAACTTTGTATGATATCGGAGAGGTAAAATATAAAAGTAGGTGCTGTTATCATAAATTTAGAATATATTACTAAATAATATAAATAGCGAGTGTGGAATAATGGTGGATCGGTGTGCGGAATTGTCCTAGGCAATTGTTAACAAGACCGGTAATCACTATTGCAGTTTCATACGAGGGAGAGGCATAAGCTAACATACTTTGTCTACTTGGATCATATGCACTTATGATTGGAACTTTATCAAGCATCCGCAACTACTAAAGATCATTAAGGTAAAACCCAACCATAGCATTAAAGCATCAAGTCCTCTTTATTCCCATACGCAACAATCCCTCTTACTCGGGTTTGTGTTTCTGTCACTCACCAACCCACTATAAGCGAATCATGAACGTATTGCAACACCCTATAGCGGGAATCCCTCACGCTTGCGCGACACGGAGGGCACCATAGGACAGCACCAAAGTAAAACATACAACTCATACCAATCTAAATCATTAATCAACCCAAAGACAAAAGATATCTACTCAAAACATCATAGGATGGCAACACATCATTGGATCATAATATGTGGCATAAAGCACCATGTTCAAGTAGGGATTACAGCGGGGTGCGGAGAGTGGACCGCGTAAAAGAGATGGGGATGGTGATGATGATGGTGATGTTGATGAAGATGATCACTATGGCGATGATTCCCCTCCCGATGGCACTCCGGCACCACCGGAAGAGAGGAGGAGAGGTTCTCCCCCTTGTGCTTCCTCCTCCATGGCCTCCACCCTCTAGTCCTTGGCCTTCATGATGATGAAGACCCGTCCGGGATACTCCTCCATGGCCGCCGGTGATGATGGCCCCCTTCGGCAGGGCGCCGGAGAGGGCCTAGATTGATTTCTTGTGGCTACAGAGGCTTGCGGCGGCCGAACTTCTGATCTAATCTCTTTTTGGAAGTTTTAGGGTACGAGAGTATATATGGGTGTAGGAGGTACGTCGGTGGACTTTCGGGCTGGCCACTAGGTAGGGGGGCACGCCCCAAGGGGTGGGCACGCCCCCACCCTCGTGGGCAGCCCGGGACTCCCGTGGTGAGCTTCCGGTACACCATGGGCTTCTTCTGGTCCAAAAATAGGTTTTGTGGAGTTTCAGGTCTCTTGGAATCCATTTGATATTCCTTTTCTGCGAAACACTGAAATAGGCTAAAAACAGCAATTCTGGGCTGGGCCTCCGGTTAATAGGTTAGTCCCAAAAATAATATAAAAGTGGAAAATAAAGCCCAATATTGCCCGAAACAGTAGATAATATAGCATGGAGCAATCAAAAATTATAGATACGTTGGAGATGTATCAGGCATCCCCAAGCTTAATTCCCGCTCGTCCTCGAGTAGGTAAATGATAAAAAGATAATTTTTTATGCGGAATGCTAGTAAGTGCTTAAGTTTGATCAATGATAATTCCAATCACTTTTTCTAGCATCATTACATATCATAACTATAGCTCATCTCATAAAACTTTTCATGATCAAGTAACAAGCAAGTCAAAATGTCAAGTATTGTTCAGAAACTTCATTGAGAACTAACAAACTATAATCTCAGTCATTGAAGCAATGGCAATTTATCATAACATCAGAAAGAATCAAGAATAGAGCTTTTCAGCAAGTCCACATACTCAACTATCATATAGTCTCCTACAATTGCTAATACTCACACAATACTTGTGATTATAGAATTTCAACCGGACACTGAGAAATATAGGGGCTTATTGTGTTGCCTCCCAACATATTCACCTTTAGGTGATGTCAACAATAATAGCCCATGCTAACTTACATCCAATTGGATAGATATATCATGATCTTTCAAACACGAAGAGCTTGCCAAAGGATAAAAATGAAAAAGGGAAAGGTGAGGATCACCTTGACTCAAGCGTAAAGTAAAAACATAAAGTAAAAGATAGGCCCTTCGCAGAGGGAAGCAGAGGTTGTCATGCGCGTTTAGGGTTGATGCACAAAATCTTAATGCAAAAGAACGCCACTTTATATTGCCCCTTGTATGTGGACCTTTATTATGCAGTTTGTCGCTTTTATTACTTCCACAACAAGTTCGTACAAAGCTTATTTTCTCTGCACTAATAAGTCATACATATTTAGAGAGCAATTTTTATTGCTTGCACCGATGACAACTTACTTGAAGGATCTTACTCAATCCATAGGTAGGTATGTTGGACTCTCATGGCAAAACTGGGTTTACGGGTATTTGGAAGCACAAGTAGTATCTATACTTGGTGCAAGGAATTTGGCTAGCATGAGGGAGAAAGGCAAGCTCAACATGTTTGGAAAGTCAATGACAATATACTTTAACTGAGATGTCGGAGAACATAAACCATTACGTTGTCTTCCTTGTCCAACGTCAACTCTTTTAGCATGTCATACTTAATGAGTGCTTCACAATCATAAAAGATGTCCAAGATAATATATTTGTATGTGAACCTCTCTTTCCTTATTACTTCCTAATTGCAACGATGACAAAGAACTACGTTTGCCAACTCTCAACAACTTTATGCCTCATACTTTCTATGTGTGAAGTCATCACTAACCATGTTATAAGCATATGAAACATATATAAATTCAGATTTATGACATTCAATTCATTCCCCCCATTTACTCATAGGATATACATGAAGCACATGAGTAAATGACAAACTACTCCAAAAGATATGAGTGAAGGACACTGAGTAGTCAAATAATTAACTAGCCATTGGAGGGTTACTTTTTATTCAATATTTCAGATCCAATGATTTTATCCAAACAATAAGCAAAACAAAATAAAATGACATTGCAAGGACAGCACAACTCATGTGAAGAAGCAAAAACTTAGGTTCAACCGATACTAACCGATAGTTGTTGAAGAAGAAAGGTGGGATGCCTAACGGGGCATCACCAAGCTTAGATGTTCGAGACTTCTTGGAATATTATCTTGGGGTACCTTGGGCATCCCCAAGCTTGAACTTTTGTGTCTCCTTAATTCTTCTCATATCATGGTTTCTCGTTTTATCAAAAGCTTCATTCACACCAAACTCAACAAGAACTCGTGAGATAGGTTAGCATAAACCAATGCAAAAGCTTATCATTTTCTACTGTAACAAATCACTAGAATTATTGTTCAACATTGCATACTATATGCCTCTGCATATTTAATACTCCTATCCTCAAATAGAACCATTAAGTAAGCTAACATATGCAAACAATGCAAACATAATAGCAATCTGTCAAAACAGTACAGCCTGTAAAGAATGCAAGAGTATCAATACTTCCCTAACTCCAAAAATTATCAGAGAAAATTCCCACTGTATTATATTTATCACAGCTCATTATGAAAAAAGTTTCAACATTATATCATGCTCTGACTTTTCTAGGGAATTTGTTGCAATAGTGGTAAACTTTCTGTTTTCAAACAGGAACATGTATACTAGCAAAATAAGCATGGTAAAGGCTATCCTTGACATTTTTATTGAAAATAAAGATGCAAAACGCTATTCTAAATATCAGCTAGCTAATACTAACAAAATAAAATGACGCTCCAAGTAAAAACACATATCTTGTGACGAATAAAAATATAGCTCCAAGTAAGGTGTACCGATAGTTTTGAAGACGAAAGAGGGGATGCCTTCCGGGGCATCCCCAAGCTTAGGCACTTGAGTCTTCCTTGAATATTACCTTGGGGTTCCTTGGGCATCCCCAAGCTTAGAGTCTTTCCAGTCCTTATTCTCCTCATATCGATATCTCACCCGAAACTTGAAAGCTTCAATCAAACAAAACTTAGCCAAACTTCGTGAGATAGGTTAGTATGATAAAGAGCAAACCATTCACTTTGGTACTGACAAAGACAAGGTTCATAATTGTTTTCACACAATTCCTACTGTACCATGTCATTTCTACAAATTATATTGAGAAATATAAGCCATAGAAACTAGAAAACAAGCAGACTATGCAATGAAAACAGAATCTGTCAGAAACAGAACAGTCTGTAATGATATGAACAATAACCATACTTATGCTACTCCAACAATTATGAAATAAATTGGTGGACGTGAGGAATTTGTCTATTAATCTTCTGCAAAAAGAATCAACTCAAAAACACACTTCTGTAAAAAATGACAGCTAATCTCGTGAGCGCAAAGTTTCTGTTTTTTTACAGCAAGATCACATTAACTTTCACCCGAGTCTTCCCAAAGGTCTTACTTGGCACTTTATTGAAACAGAAGATATAAAACATGATTACTACAGTAGCTTAATCATGTAAACACACAAAAACAGTAAGCGTAAATATTGGGTTGTCTCCCAACAAGCGCTTTTCTTTAATGCCTTTTAGCTAGGCATGATGATTTCAATGATGCTCACTTTAAAGATAGGAATTGAAACACAAAGAGAGCATCTTGAACAATATGACTAGAATATTTAAATCTAACACACTTCCTATGCCTAGGGATTTTGTGAGCACACAACTTATGGGAACAAGAATCAACTAGCATAGGAAGGCAAAACAAGTATAACTTCAAAACTTTAAGCACATAGAGAGGAAACTTAATATTATTGCAACTCCTAAAAGCATGTATTCCTTCCTCATAATAATTTTCAGTAGTATCATGGATAGCAAATTTGTTCTCATACTCAATTGCAACCTCTTCCGAAATAGTGGAATCATTACTAGCTAAAGTTGACACTCTTCCGAATCCACTTTCATAAATATCACACTAAGATTCAACATCCTCCAAAATAGTGGGATCACTAATTCCTAAAGTTGACACTCTTCCAAACCCAGTTTAAATGATAGTATTATTCATAATCCAAAAGGTATAAGTGAAGTTCATGGAGCATTCTACAACTGACCAATATCCAAGCACAAAATGTATAAGTGAAGCACATGAAGCATTGTATAAAACCATACTCAAAAGATTTAAGTGAAGCACCAAGAGTAATTCTATAAGATCATACTTAAAAGATTTAAGTGAAGCACATGAAGTATTCTATAAATCCATAAAGGGATATCTCATACTAGCATGGTTCTTTAAGAAAAGGAAAAACACAAAGTACACAAATCATGTGAACAAAACAAAAACCGAGGTATACCGATATTTGTTGAAGAAGAAAGATGGGATGCCAACCGGGGCATCCCCAAGCTTAGTTGCTTGAGTATACTTTGAAATATTCACTTGGGGTGCCTTGGGCATCCCCTAGCTTTAACTCTTGCCTCTCTTTATTCTTCTCATATTGATAGCTCCTCGACCTTCGGACACTTCATCCACACAAAACTTTAACAAAAACTTGTGACATCCGTTAGTGTAATAAAGCAAATAACTACCTTTAGGTACTGTAATGAACTCATTATTTATTTGTATTGATGTTAAATATACTATATTCCAACTTATCTATGGTTCATACCCTCCGATACTACTCATAGATTCATTGAAATAAGCAAACAACACATGCAAAACAGAATCTGTTAAAAACAGAACAGTCTGTAGTAATCTGGAAGTTTGGCAAAATTCTGTAACTCCTAAAATTATAAACTAAATTTGAAAAGTTAAACAATTTGTACAGAAGTAATGTGCAAAAAGAATCAGAACCATTTGACTTTCCAGTTAAAACTGTAAATTCACGCACTACAGCCAAAGTTTCTGTTTTTGTTTTGCACATAGCAAACAAGCAATCTAATCATCCTAAAACCAAAGCTTGGCATATTATTTTTATAATAAAAGGAATATATACCAGGGGATAATTATTTACAGAGAAACTTCCATGAAAAAATTCTACATTGTTTCCTTGAGCATGAGCACAAGTGCTCAAGGTCGACCCTCACTTCTTCAATGCAAAACCTTCCAATCACTTCTCTCTTTGAAAAACTTTTTAGGCATAAAAGGAAAGTAATAATTTTTTTTGGTATTTTAATTTTTAAATTTTTTGTATGTTTCACCCACAACTAAACATAAACAAAAAGGAAAAACAAAATCTACTTAGTGAAGGAAGCAAACAAGCACACACGAGAATATCAACCCCACGCTATTGCTCCTCGGCCACGGCGCCATGAAAGAGCTTGATAATCCCCAAGTGCAAGGAATCATCGTAGCACTTTCCAAAGGTGGAAGTGATAAGTATGGAGTGTCGAACCCACAAGGAGCTAAATGTAAGATCAATATTCTCTCAAGCCCTATCTGCCACTGATACGACTCTACGTGCACCGAACATTTTCTTCCAACTAGAAACGGGAAATAAAACTACGTTGTGGGTATGAAGAGGATAACTTTGTATGATATCGGAGAGCTAAAATATAAAAGTAGGTGTTGTTATCATAAATTTAGAATATATTACCAAATAATATAAATAGCGAGTGTGGAATAATGGTGGATCGGTATGCGGAAATGTCCTAGGCAATTGTTAACAAGACCGGTAATCACTATTGCAGTTTCATATGAGGGAGAGGCATAAGCTAACATACTTTCTCTACTTGGATCATATGCACTTATGATTGGAACTCTAGCAAGCATCCGCAACTACTAAAGATCATTAAGGTAAAACCCAACCATAGCATTAAGGCATCAAGTCCTCTTTATTCCCATACGCAACAATCCCTCTTACTCGGGTATGTGTTTCAGTCACTCACCAACCCACTATAAGCGAATCATGAACGTATTGCAACACCCTACAGCGGGAATCCCTCATGCTTGCGCGACATGGAGGGCACCATAGGACAGCACCAAAGTAAAACAACTCATACCAATCTAGATCACCAATCAACCGAAAGACAAAAGATATCTACTCAAAACATCAAAGGATGGCAACACATCATTGGATCATAATATGTGGCATAAAGCACCATGTTCAAGTAGGGATTACAGCAGGGTGCGGGTGAGTGGACTGTGTAAAAGAGATGGGGATGGTGATGATGATGGCGATGTTGATGAAGACGATCACCGTGGCGATGCTTCCCCTCACGATGGCACTCTGGCGCCATGGGAAGAGAGGAGGAGAGGTTCTCCCCCTTGTGCTTCCTCCTCCATGGCCTCCACCCTCTGGTCCTTGGCCTTCATGATGATGAAGACCCCTCCGGGATACTCCTCCATGGCCACCGGTGATGATGGCCCCCTCCGGCAGGGCACCGGAGAGGGCCTAGATTGATTTCTCGTGGCTATAGAGGCTTGCGGCGGCGAAACTTCTGATCTAATCTCTTTTTGGAAGTTTAGGGTACGAGAGTATATATGGGTGCAGGAGGTATGTCGGTGGACTTCCGGGCTGGCCACGAGGTAGGGGGGCACGCCCCTGGGGGGTGGGTGCGCCCCCCACCCTCGTGGGCAGCCCGGGACTCCCCTGGTGAGCTTCTCGTACCTTATGGGCTTCTTCTGGTACAAAAATAGGTTCCGTGGAGTTTCAAGTCTTTTGGACTCCGTTTGGTATTCCTTTTCTTGGAAACACTGAAATAGGCTAAAAACAACAATTCTGGGCTGGGCCTCCGATTAATAGGTTAGTCCCAAAAATAATATAAAAGGGGAAAATATAGCCCAATATTGCCCGAAACAATAGATAATATAGCATGGAGCAATCAAAAATTATAGATACGTTGGAGACGTATCAGGCTGTGAAGCATATTCTTTGATATCTAGCTCACACACCAATAGTTGGATTATGGTAACCCAAGGGCTCTTCCTTTGATCTCATTGGATATTCAGACTCTGACTATGGTGGCGATCGGGTGGACCGCAAGTCAACGTCAGGCAAATGTCATTTCCTCGGACGATCCTTGGTATGTTGGTCCTCGAAGAAGCAGAACTGTGTATCACTCTCCACTGTAGAAGCTTAGTACATTGCTGCTGGATCTTGCTGTGCTCAATTGCTATGGATGAAGCAAACCCTCAAGGACTATGGCATCAATGTGAAGAATGTGCAACTCTATTGTGACAATGAGTGTGCTATCAAGATTGCTCACAATCCAGTTCAGCACTCGAAGATAACGCACATCCAGATTCGTCATCATTTTCTTCGTGACCATGTGTTGAAGGGCGACATATCCATCGACCACACAAATACTGAAGATCAGCTGGCCGATATCTTCACAAAGCCCTTGGATGAGAAGATATTTAGCAAGTTACGGTGTGAGCTAAATATCCTAGAATCTTCGAATGTTCTTTGAAAAGGACACACATCCTAACACTTATGCTGACTTGATGACTTAGATGTGCAACACACAAAGTAATGTTTTTCTTCAATCAATGAAGACTAACCCTCTAAGTGTGAAGAAATTAATGAAGAAATTGATTCTCAGAACCCTACGACAATTCTATGCAATGTCTGGAATCAGCTTTCTTATACGGTGGGTTACGCCCCCAACCAAAGTTGAAAATCTTCAATTTGATTTTTTCTTCATTTTTGAAATTCCTCAGTTTTTCAAATTCTTCAACTTTCAATTGTCTTCACTCCTTCCGTCGTTGTTCTTCATTGACTATATATATACTTGAGTTTTTATGTCCGCTACAGCATTCACTTATTGCTAATTCTTCAAGTTGACTTTCTGCTAAGTGGATGTGATCGGAACCTTTTCCCCTCTATGCTAAACTAAACCCAGTCTGTTCACAAATTCTTCATGTGCGTTCTATTTGAAACTCGTTCAAATTATTCATTGTGTCCTTGTCAGTTGAAGAAATTGCGAATGAAACTTTAAAATATTCTTATCTGAATTTTCGGCTTTTGCCGCTCAAACCGTTACACATCCCACGATAAACTTATCTATTCACCCACGACCTCACACGATCGCCACCTATCAGTACGTGGGTGACACATGCCGCGTGAATGAGAAGGGTCAGGGGCACGTTCGTCCAATTTCTTGGGACAAGCGGTTCTTCACCTCAGCTAGAAATACCCCTCCCCTTCCTCACTTTGTTTTACTCCGCTCGACCTCACTCCCTCACCCGAGCTGTCAAAACCTAGCACCGCCGCTACTTCCATCGTCACCGTGAGTAAGAGATTCGCTACCTCGAACTCGTCACCGTCGTACTCGCACCAGCCGCGGAAATCTTCTCTCCACCGTAGCCGTAGACGTCTTCCACCGCCAAATGAGGGCGTGGAAGATCTGGGCAGACGAACTTCTCAATCTACACTTCCAGTTCCTCGTGTTCTTCGTCAAGGGTAATTAAAAGTTACTTTTACTACCTTTATTACTACTCATGATTTTCATCAAATCTTCAACAGGTGTTTATTCTTCAACTTCCACACTCTAAATACTTTGCACAATCTTCTGCTCTTGATCTGTTTCTCTAAGTGACGTTTTTCTTCATGATTCCTCAATTGTGTGAATCTCACACTCTGCACAACTTTGGAACCTAAGTCAAAGAACGCTTAGTGAAATTCTTCAAGACACAGCCAGTCAATTTCCTCAAACTTGTTCCGTTTTGCAAAAACTGCTGAGAACGCATATGACCTCTCCAAATTCTTCGCACCTATACTTTGTTCACAGGTACACATGTTTGCTGCTGAATCACTAGGTTCTCATGAACTTAACTCATTTGCAGCGTTCCTCGAAGAAAAGCTGCATACTTCCTCAGAGAACTCTATTGTTCAAATTCCTCAGCTGAAGAGAATGACAGATGGTAAAAGGCCTCAGAAAGGAGGAAAGAAGCTTGAAGTCTACATAGCGTTTGTCGGTGTACTAGAGTAGGGGTACCCTAGTATCCCGAACTTGTGCACGGGCAGTTGCAGCACCCCGCGGCAAGGCTTGCCGGGTGACCGCCAAGGTCCTCCGTGGTTCCTCTGGAGCCATTCAAGAACAAAGTATTCAAGCCAAGGAGACAAGGCCCCGGCAAGAGGAGCTTGCCGGGAAGGCCAACCAAAGCATCTCAAGAAACTTGCCGCGACGCGCCACGCGTCCCGGCAAGGCACGGTGAGCGACAAGCTTTCGGATGCGACAAGACAACGACCGCGGCAAGGCGCTTGCCGCGGCAAGCTACCACTCTGTACCCGCGCTCCAGCACATCTACCAACGTGTCGCCCTGGGGCCTTTCCAGGCGCGCGTGGCGAGAGGCTGTGTAGCCAGCGGTGCGCGGTGGCAAGCAACGCTGACAAGACTGCTATCGTGGCGAGCGGTGGCGTCCCTGACGGTCCTTTTTGGACTATTTGGGCGAAGCAGACGGGCATTTAATGCCTTTGTCCCCTGCCGTCAGGGTTAGGTAGGATACACTGTACAGGTAGCTGTACCAACCGCAACTCCTTTTCCATTTTTACCCTTGTCTATGTTGCCACCTGTCGGTGACCCCTTGAGCATATGAAAGGAGGCCCATGCACAATGTAGTGGGAGGTTCGGAAGTAGAAAACACTCACGCTCGGTCTCGTTAGCAGCTTGTGTGTACTGTAGCACTCAGCGCTCCCGAGCAAGAACTCAATACAATCAGACAAGCATTAGTAGGAGTATTATCTCTCCGGAGAGCTCCGAAGCTGGGTAAACTGCTCGTGTGCTTCGCCTCGATCTGCTCTTCGTGCGATCTCCGCCCCCCGCCGAACAGAAAGGGGCTCGGTGCGCCGGCCCCATAGGTGTTCGTGGATCAGTTTCCCCGACATCTTTGGTGCGCCACGTAGGGGGCGTCGAGGTTGTGTGAACCTGATGCGGCGTTCACGCGAGCTAGATCTTCATCTTCTTCATCGACATGCCACCGAAGAAGAAGGCTTCGGAGGCAGCTCTTCCGTCCGCGTCGATCCCACTGCCACCGGAGCAAACGGGTGGTGGGGTAGACGCCGGCGGAAGAACGGACATCGACGAGGGAGCCCACGGTGCTGCCAGGTCCAAGGACAAGCCCGCGCAGACCTTGGCGTCCGTACATGCACCGCGCCCATCTCAGGAGGCGCAGGACCGACAGCGTCATGGTATTAGCAGTACCATACGTTTGTTGGACCAAGATCGAGCTGGTGGGTCTCGGAGTGCTCGAGACCAGCATGCACGCCAACATACTGGCACGAGCGAGACACGGTCGCCTGGACGGGATACTGCTCCTTCTAACATAGTTAGAAGTCCGAGCATATCCCGCTCCTCGCGCCGTTCGCCACTACCGCCCACCACTCCAGCAGAAGCTTTGGCACGAGCTCAACTGCTCCTGGATTACCCTCCAACGGCGGGCAAGATCGATGAATGGAGGGCCACCATTCAGAGTCTCATCGGCTATGCCAACGGCGACACTCCGCGACAGCCTAGTACATCGCTGCCGCGGCAAGACTGCCAGGCACGAGCCGATGGCGATGAAGCTGGTGGGGGTGCAACCACCATGCACTCCCACCCCGAAGGCCAAGATCGCTGACTCACCGGATCCACCTCGACAGCAACTCCACCGCATCATCAGATCCATGAGCTCGTCGCGATCAGCGCCAAATTCTTCACGAATGACAGCACGAAGACGCTCGTACTCGCATCGAGCGCCGAAGAGAAGCGTGGCGTCAATCGGACCAGCGCGCTGGGCCCTCTGTCGACATGCATGCGCCAGGGGAACCAGGCAACTTGCCGTACACGGTAGGTTGCCCTGCGTTCACTCGTGAGCTGCGGCAAGTCCAGTGGCCCAGCACGAAGAATTTCAAACCAGACGTACCAGAGAAGTACGACGGCAAGTCACATCCGTCGGAGTTCCTCAGCATCTACACCATCGCGGTGCAAGCTGCCGGGGGGCGGGACGACAAGATCCTTGCCAACTACTTCCCGCTGGTGCTCAAACCCAACGTCAGATCCTGGCTCATGCACTTGCTGGACAACTCCATATCTTCTTGGGCAGATCTATGCCATCAGTTTGTCGGCGCCTTTACAGGCGGCCACAAACCTCATGGCCAAGAGAGTGACCTTCATCTGCTCGCCCAGAAGGAGGGAGAGCCCCTGCACAAGTACATTCAGAGATTCAGCCGCGTATAGCACAACATCCCAGATGTCCACCCTGCCGCGGTAATCAGCGCGTTCCATCAGAACATGCGAAACCGCAGGATGCGGGAGGAAATGGCGATGTGCAAGATCAGAGACGTTAGTGAGCTATATGCCCTGGCCGACAAGTGTGCACGTGCTGAGGAAGGGAGGAAACTCCCCGGAGAGAATACAGAAGCAGGAGGATCTGATAGTGAGGATGCTGCCCCGGCAAAGAAGAACCAGCGGCGGAACAGCAGGAAAAAGAAAGGCAAAGATGTGCTAGTCGTTGAGCAGTCCGGCAACGGAGGTGGCGCCAAGAAAGCCAAAGCTGGCAGCTCCGGCAAGGAGATTGCCGCAGGTACCAACTACCAGGCTGTGGCGGTCACCGACAAGCAGGACGGAACCAACAAGCAATACTACAAGATCCACCGCACCAAGGGCCATGATCTCCGGAGCTGCAAGAAGGTCGAGCTGCTTGTCAAGCAGCAAAAGGCGGAATACGAGCGACGCGACAAGGAGAAGGCCCAGGAAGGTGCTGGAGGAGTCAGCAAGAAACGCCCCGGCCGGGGGGGACGCCGCAGCAAGGCCAAGCAGCGGCAAGGAGACAGACCTCCCCGCGGCCGCGACAACGATGAAGATGACGACAACGATGAAGATATGGATGATGACGAGACTGATGAGCAGGAGTTCCAGAAAGCCACAGAAGTCCTGTGCGTTGACGGCGGTGCTTCTCTGCATACTTCACACCGCCAGCTCAAGCAGTGGGTGCGGGAAGTCAATGCGGCAGAACCACCCGTCGAGTCACGCAAGCCTCTGAAATGGTCCAGCACGCCTATCATCTTTGATATTGAGGACCACCCTGATCGTAACTGCGGTCGGGTGCTTGCCGATGTTGGTTTCACCAACTATCCGCAACCTCAAGGTCACTAAGATGCTAGTTGACGGCGGGGCCAGCTTGAACCTGATCTCCTCCGCGGTACTCCAGAAACTCCAGATCCCTGACAGCGAGCTCGAAGAGACCGGCACATTCCAAGGAATCAATCCGGGAAGGAGCAAGCCGAAGGGGAAGATCACGTTGCCGGTGACATTTGGCAGCGAGTTAAACTTCTGGACTGAGAGGGTCACTTTTGACGTTGCTGACTTTCCATTGCCTTACAATGGGATACTCGGCCGTCCAGCACTCGCCAAATTCATGGCAGCCTCTCACTATGCATACAACATGCTAAAGATGCCAGGCCCGATAAGTGTCATCTCTGTCCCTGGCGACAAGAAGGATGCTCTTATCTGCGCCGACAAGATCTACCGGGAAGCAGCAGCCGCAACGGATCGCAAGTCACTTGCCGCTGAAGCTCCCGGGGGGAAGAAAAAGACCAAGTCCGGCAAGAGTTCTGATGCCCACTCCAGCAAGCGCACCTCCTCGGAGTGCTGCGCTACCGTCAAGGACGCACCATTGAGCTCCACCGGCAAGTGTAAGAAGACAATGGCAGCTCCACCAGAGACCAAGAAGGTGTCCGCCAAGGAGGACGACACTGGTGGTACCTTCACCATCAGTGCCACTCTCGACCCTAAATAGGAAAGCGCGCTCGTTGCTTTCCTGCGGGCGAACGTCGACGTGTTTGCATGGCAACCGTCTGACATCCCCGGTGTTCCCAGGAAAGTAATCGAGCAACATCTTGCCGTCTGTCCTCATGCGCGGCCCATCAAGCAGAAAGTTAGGAAGCAGGCGGTGGAGCGCCAAGAATTCATCGCAGAAGAAATCAAGAAATTGGAAGCAGCAGGCCTTGTCAGAGGAGCGCTCCATCCTACGTGGTTGGCCAACCCTGTAGTCGTGCACAAGGCTAACGGGAAATGGAGGCTTTGTATCGACTTTACCGATGTCAATAAAGCTTGTCCCAAAGACCCATTTCCCTTGCCGCGCATCGACCAGATTGTTGACTCCACGGCCGGATGTGACTTGCTCTCATTTCTTGATGCATACTCAGGATACCATCAGATCTTCATGGCAGAAGAGGATGAGGAGAAAACCGCATTCATCACCCCATGTGGCACATACTGTTTCGTACGGATGCCTTTCGGTTTAAAGAATGCTGGTTCAACATTTGCAAGAGTAGTCCATGATGCTTTTGAGCCGCAAATGCACAGAAATGTGGAAGCCTACATGGATGACATAGTGGTCAAGAGCAAGGACAAGGCGACTCTGATTCAAGATTTAGACGAAACCTTTGCAAATCTGCGCAAGATCAACCTCAAGCTTAACCCCGAGAAGTGTGTGTTTGGAGTCCCCTCCGGCAAGCTTCTCGGGTTCTTCGTGTCTCAGCGGGGAATTGAAGCTAATCCCGACAAGATCAAGGCTATTGAGCAGATTGAAGCACCAAAGCGTGTCAAGGATGTACGAAGACTTGCCGGTTGCGTGGCTGCTCTCAGCAGGTTTATCTCTAGATCTGCTGAGCGCGCCCTGCCATTTTTCAAAATATTGAAAAAGGTAGGTCCAATGAAATGGACTCCGGAGGCAGAGGCTGCGCTGCAGGACTTGAAGAGATACCTGTCCTCCACTCCAACACTTGTCGCACCTAAGCCACAAGAGAAGTTGCTTCTATATATAGCGGCAACCAATCAAGTGGTTAGTGCTGCGTTACTAGCGGAGAGGGAGGCGGATGATGAGCCAGCAACCACGGCAAATGCATCTAGCGACAAGCAGGGGACTTCACCGGCAAGCTCTGGTCCCGACAAAGAGGGATCTGCGCAGGTGCGTGAGAAGATGCAGAAAAGAATGGTGCAGCGCCCGGTTTACTTTGTCAGTTCCCTTCTGCAGGGGGCTAGGTCAAGGTACTCTGGTGTGCAGAAATTGCTTTTCGGCCTTCTCATGGCCTCGAGAAAGCTGCGCCATTACTTCCAAGCACATGAGATCACAGTCGTCACTCGTTTTCTGCTCAAGAGGATACTGCAAAATCCAGAAGCAACAGGCAGGATTGTCGAGTGGGCACTAGAACTGTCAAGCTTTGGCCTCAAGTTTGAGAGCACTTGAACTATCCAAAGCAGGGCATTGGCGGAGTTCATAGCAGAATGGACGCCAACACAAGATGATGAAATTCCAGAAACGAGCATCCCCGTCGAGGAAGCAAGCAAAGAGTGGCTGATGTACTTTGATGGTGCCTTCTCGCTGCAAGGCGCCGGTGCGGGCGTGCTACTTGTCGCACCCACCGGAGAGCACCTCAAGTACGTAGTCCAGATGCACTTTCCCAAGGAGCAAGCAACGAACAATATAGCAGAGTACGAAGGCTTGCTTGCCGGTCTCAGGATTGCAGCAGACCTTGGGATCAAGAAGCTCATTGTCAGGGGTGACTCAATGCTTGTCGTCCGCCAAGTAAACAAGAATTATTAGAGTCCGTTGATGGAAGCTTACGTTGATGAAGTGAGAAAGCTAGAAGAGCACTTTGACGGCCTCCAGATGGAACATGTTCCAAGAGCTCAGAACGACATTGCCGATGGTCTGTCAAAGTGCGCCGTGCTTAAGGTTACCTGTGGAACCAGGGATCTTTGTGCTCAAGCTGACTCAACCATCCGTAACGCCATCAATTGGACAGGGCAAGAAGAGGAAGTTGATTTCTGGTGACTATTTTTCGGCAGAGCTCCCCGAAGCCGCCGCCAAGAAGGTCATCAAAATCAACACCAAGGGTGCTGAGGAGCAGTCTGCTACGGCAAGCCCTAGGGTTTGTTCCATTGAAGCAGACGCTCCCGACAAGTTTTGCCCCGGCAAGCTTGCCGGGGAACGTCAAGCTCCGGCTGAGCTGCAGGTTCTCGCCGTAGAAGCAGATGTTCCCGCAGCGGCAGATGTGCCTTTAGTCCTTGTTGTCGAGCCGCATGCTCCAGCATGGGCACAGCAGATTGTCCATTTCCTTCAGACAGGAGAACTTCCCGAAGAGCAGGAAGAAGAAGAAAGAGTAGCCCAGCAGTCAAGTATGTACCAGTTTGTCGACAACACACTGTACAGAAGAAGACTCAACGGCGTGAAATTGAAGTGTATTCACCGGGAAGACGGACAAGAGCTGTTGGCAGAGATACATGGAGGCATATGTGGTCACCACATTGGCGCAAGAGCACTTGCCGGCAAAGCGTTCCGGCAAGGTTCCGTTTGGCCGACAGCCCTCCAGGATGCGACTGCACAAGTAACCAAGTGTGAAGCGTG
Source organism: Triticum dicoccoides (assembly GCF_002162155.2). Lineage (NCBI taxonomy): Eukaryota > Viridiplantae > Streptophyta > Magnoliopsida > Poales > Poaceae > Triticum > Triticum dicoccoides. Next base: position 304,283,663 of record NC_041391.1, read on the forward strand.
CCAGTTCCATTCCAAGCAGATACACCAGCCAGCTCAAGCTCTCCAGACGATCCCTTTATCCTGGCCATTTTCGGTCTGGGGGCTCGACATCCTCGGCCCCTTTCCCCGAGCTGTCGGGGGCTTTGAGTACTTGTACGTTGCAATCGACAAGTTCACGAAGTGGCCGAAAGTGGAAGTAGTGAGGAAGGTGACAGCACAGTCAGCAGTCAAGTTCTTCAGGTCGATTGTTTGCCGCTTCGGGATCCCTAACAGGATCATCACCGACAACGGCACGCAATTCACGAGCCGCACCTTCATGCAATACGTCCAAGATCTTGGCGCCAAGGTCTGCTTCGCTTCTGTTGCTCATCCGAGAAGCAATGGTCAAGCGGAAAGGGTGAATGCTGAAGTGCTGCGCGGGCTCAAAACCAGAACTTTCGACAGGCTGCACAAGTGCGGAAAGAACTAGATTGAGGAGCTGCCGGTGGTTCTTTGGTCGATCAGGACGACGCCAAATCGAGCCACTGGCCAGACACCTTTCGCTCTAGTCTATGGAGCAGAGGCAGTTCTCCCCACGGAACTCGTATACGGGTCACCTCGAGTGCTCGCTTATGATGAGCTTGAGCAAGAGCAGTTGCGACAAGATGACGCACTGCTCCTTGAGGAAGACCGTCTTCAGGCCGCTGTACGAGCTGCTCGATACCAGCAAGCTTTGTGCCGCTACCATAGCTGCAAAGTTAGTGCCAGAAGTCTCGAGGAAGGCGACCTTGTTCTTCGGCGCGTTCAGTCCGCCAAGAATTCCAACAAGTTGACGCCGAGGTGGGAAGGCCCTTACCGGGTGAAACGAGTCACTAGGCCTGGCGCTGTCCGCCTTGAGACCGAAGATGGCACTCCGGTGAGCAACTCCTGGAACATTGAGCATCTTCGTAAGTTTTACCCATAAGGCGCGGTTGCCGGAACCTGTTCCAGCAACCAACTTTTGTACAAGTCTTGCCGATGTTGCATGTAATCCTTTGTACGAAGCCGGGAGCAGACCCCGTGCATAAGTAAAGCTCATGTGCTCCGCACATCTTGTCAATTTCATGCTTTTTTTTACTTTGCATGCGTTATCTGACACTTTCTGCAGCACCTACCCCCGGTAAGCAATAACGAGCCGTAAGGCTCCATATCTTTATTTTCTCTACTTTCTTCTTCTCAAAAAGGAAAAGAAGGTTCCCTCGCCCACAAGTTTGCCGGGGGAAAGGAGAAGATAATGGTGTGGAAGTTTCGCCTTACCAAAAAGCTAAGTTGCCAATGTTTGAGCAATCAGTTTTTAAATTTTTAAGTTATCTTCCTCGAACGACCGTGCTTTGTATGGAAAACATGTGCACGGAGGAACCAACTCGTAGCTAGTTGCACCCTTACTTTGTTTCGAGTCCGCTCAACAACGTAAGTGAGCTGCGACTAGTTGTGACAAGGTTTCTTGTCGGAAGCGGCACCGCCAGCAGGCTGCTGACGTCCCGCACTCAGCGATCGCGGCCCAGGTTCCTGCGCCGACAAGTTCCCTAAAAGCGTAGGGTAAAAACATATAAAGGATGGAATCAAGTAAAGGAAATAACACAACAATCTCTACTCAAAATAGAGTTATATTACAAGATAGCTTGTCGCAACTCTAACAGATTGTTCTCATAACATGACCAGCAGCGACAAAGAAAAAGAGAAAACGGGCGGCCTAATCTACGCGATCGCCCTCAACCCTCTTGATCCCGCTCACCTGGTCCACAATGGGTGCGACAAGGGCCTTGAGCGCTTCCAGATCAGCATCCGGCGGCAGGGACCTGAGGACGTTGGTGAGGTTGAGGCTTTGGTTGCGGAAGGCCACCTTCACCAGCACCTTTTGAAGAGCTCCCGCACAGATCTTGCGCGACTCGTCGGCCAGCTTCTTTGGGATCTTCTCCCGGAGTCGCTGGAGGGCCGTCGCCACGCCCTTGAAGAACAGGCTGAGCTGGCGCTGGGTCGGAGGTGCTCATCGGAGGGGTACCCGAGATCCTCCATCCCCTGCTGCGCCAGCTCCCCGTCGATGGCTGCGGCAACATTCACGAGACCCTCGGTCCAGTGCTCCACAGTCTCCCTAAAAGCATTCTGGGCGACAGCAGCATTCGCCAGCAGCACCTCGTCGGCCTTGATCTTCTCCGTCAAGGCCGCCTCCCGCTCCCTGGTGTCGTCCAGCGTCTGAGTCAAAGTAGCCAGCTTCAACTCGAGATCTGCATTGGAGTCCTTGGCGGCGCCAAGCTCCTTGCTCCTCTCAGCGAGAAGACCCTGCAGCTCACCATGAGCGGCAGCGTCCTTCTCGCGCTCACGCTTGAGCGCAGCGAGCTCCTCGCCGCTCGCCTTGAGGTCGGCCTCCAGCTGCGCCACCTTCGTCTCCAGCTCCTTCTTGGCGGCCTCGGCAGCTGCGGTGGCATCCTCTGCTTCCTTGAGGGCCCCGCCAATTGCTTGCTCGCGCGCGGCAAGCTCCTCCTCGTGGCTATCAAGGTTGACCTTGCGCTGCGCCAACTCTCCTTCCTGCGCAAATAGATTTTCAGCGACAAGCCGCTTCTGCTCTTCAACTTCAGCTTTCTCGAGGAGGAAGGCTTTACGCTCCTCGAGAAGTTGCTCCCGCTCCTCCTCCAGGGACCGGAGAGCTTCCTGCCTGAGACCCCAGGGCTCCTCCATGCGCTTCTCGATGTCCACTCCCGCCTTCGCGACAAGCGCTTCTCGGGATGCCAGCTTGGCTTGTCGGGCGCGGTAGAGCGACAGCAGCTTCCGCAGCAGCCGCTCCTCCTCAGGCTCGTCGACCAACGTCAGCCCAGCGGAGGCGAGCACCTCTCCATCCAAGATTTCTCCTTCGACCGGCGCCCTGGAGCTGGACGCCCTGGGGAGCTTGATAAAGATGCCGTCGCCGGCCTTCAAGTAGGCGCTGGGCTGGGGCTCTTCGGAGCCTGGCGCTGCAGCAGCGGCGGAGGGATCGGCGGTCGGCGTAGCGCCTGACGCTCCTGCGGCCTCGGGGCCGTCAGTGCGATCGCCGGATCCCTCGCCAGCTTCTGCGGCAGCATCTTTGGTGGCCTCTTCGCCGGCGGGATCATCAGCGCCGGCTTCGCCTTCAGTTTCCATCGGCTCCGTGGTAGATGGATCTGACGAACAGAAAAAGGAGAAGCGTCAAGCAAATATCCAAAAAGAAAATCAGAAGAAGAAGAACCCAAGGGAAGTTTTCAAGCAAGAGGATTACCTGTACTAGGATCTGCAGTCGTGGTCTCAACCACCGGAGGGTCGCTGGTGCCGTTCCTTGCCGGAGAACTGTCCCTTGCCAGAGAACGCTCCCTTGCTGGGGAATCCTCCCTTGGTGGTGTAGTCGAAGCAGATGGCATTTCAGGAGCGGCTTCCGGGCACTCCTAGTGAGGCTGCTCTGCTCCTACACAAACCAACAATCAGATATCAGCAATGAAAGAGCACCCATGCGCGCCTAACAGTATGAAGTAAACCATATACTTACGTGGGGGGCTGCGCTGGGGGCTGCTTTGAGCAATGGTTGCCGGGTCCGGCAAGGTGGTCTCGGACATGTCCTCTGCCGTCGCGGTGGGTTCGTCCTCGATGACAATCACCGGGACCTTGGCTCTCTTCGCCGCTCTCTGGGCCAGCGTCCTAAAAAGGAATGGGTTCAGAGTGAAGCAAATCAGATACAAGACAAAGCAACAAAATTGAAGAACTGCAAGTACAGCGAAGAATCTTACTCTTCTTCTTCCTCGTCGGAGCTGAGCGCGGAGAGATCGAAGTGCGGCTCGCCTCCGGTGCGACGAGGCAGAGGAGTAGGTTCCTTTGCCCGCTTGGCAGGGGCGGTAGCGGTGGACCGGGAAGACCCCGCCCCAGTTGCCGCAGCGGCATGAGGCGCCCCCGCAGCAACAGTGCTTGCCGCGGTAGAGCGTGTCGCGCGGCACGGCGGCTGTTGACTCGTTTGCCACCCCGCTACGTCCCCGGCCTTGCGGAGACGCCTTCTTGGTGCAGCTGGGGGCTCCGCTTGCGGCAAGCTGTCTAAAGGTTCGGGCCCGACTAGCTCTCCCTCGCCGGGCTCGCTCGACTCAGCTTCAGCCCCGGCAAGCTCTTCCACGCCGGCGAACTCCTCTCGCTCGACAAGGCTTGCCGCCTCTGCTGCCTCTGCCTCCTCCACGGTGAACCCGAACTCGCCCGCGGCAGCTGCTGCCGCCGCCTCTTCCAGCCTAGTGGCGATGCGCTGCATCTCCGCATCGGTGGTGTCGCGAGTAAGGCTCTTCTGTTCATCAGTGTGGACCGGCACTTCTACCAAGCCGTCAAAGAAATCCCGCACGACGTCGTCTGCAGGCTCTTGCCAAGTCGGGACAATTCCATGCGAATCGCACAACGACATCATTGCGCGGATGCGGTCAAGCGAGGAGTTGTTGCACAATGGAACAACACCCCTCGTCAACATGAATGGATGTTGAGGATCGCGCTTGAACAGTTCCAGGAGCATCGCGTCCAGCTCCAGGACAGAGAAGTTGAAGTTGAGGCCCGGGCGCAGCCTCATGAAATCCGCCGAGTTCTGGAACTCCCAGGCGGGTCTCCTCCTCTCCTGCAGGGGGGCGATGCGGCGGCGAAGAAAATCTGCGCCAACGGCGCCTACGGTGAGCCCGGCAAGCCTGAGGCGAAGGATCCGGGTGACGGCAATCTTCAGCCTATCGTCTTCTGGGGCCACGTTGCTCTAATCGTTCCTGCGTGCTATTGGGGCTTGTCGCAGGGCGGTAAATGGCTGCGGGTTCTCCTCGACAATCCAGCACCACTCTGCTCTCCATTCCTCCCACTTGCTGCGGAGCTCCCCCTCCAGATAAGCTTCCTTCTTGCCGACTCTCGAGATCCAGGCGATTCCGCCGGATAAAGGCTCTCCTCTCTTGACTCGGGGCATAAAGAAGTGGCGAAAAAGAGCTACGTTTGGATGGACTCTGACAAAGTTTTCACAGAGATGTGCGAAAACTGCCATGGTCAGAACGGTGTTGGGGGTGAAGTCAAGGAGGCGGAACCCATAGGTGTTCATGATGTCACAGAAAAATTCAGAGAAGGGCGGGCAGCGAAGAAGGGGTATCCGTTTGGAGCCAGTTCCGAAGCGGCAGCCGGGAGTACCTTCGTGCGCGGATGTGCTCGCGTCTCCGTCGACCAGAAGAGGTAGTAGTACTCCCTCAGCTCCTTCACGGCAAGCTAAGGGGGGAAGATGGCCCGCTCCTTTCGCAGCGCCGCGAGCCGCTGTGCCTCGACCGATTTCACGCCCTTCCCCTTGTTGGCTTTCGGAGCCATGGCGGAGGTGGTGGGGGAGATCGATGGCGTTGGTGGTGCGTGGTGGCAATGGGGGGCGGAGCGCTGCTCTCTTTCAGCTTCGGGAAGAAGGGCGGAGCGGCGGAGATTTCTGAGATTGGAGTAGCAACCGGCGCGATGGGTGAACTACCCCTGTTTCCCCTGCTTATAAAGAGGGAGGGGGCGGGCGTTCCATTTTTCCGAATAAAGAAACCACCCACGATCTCTCCCATGACACCGCATTCAACGCGTGCCATTCGGGGAGGGCGCGATGGATACGGAGTAAGATACGGCATGACCCAGGCCGCGTGTGCCCGTGCCCTGTTTTGGGCCTGGCCCAACAACGCTCGGCACCGTGTGTGGCCCAGGCCCGGGGGCTCCTGTCGATGTACTAGAGTAGGGGTACCCTAGTATCCCGAACTTGTGCACGGGCAGTTGCAGCACCCCGCGGCAAGGCTTGCCGGGTGACCGCCAAGGTCCTCCGTGGTTCCTCTGGAGCCATTCAAGAACAAAGTATTCAAGCCAAGGAGACAAGGCCCCGGCAAGAGGAGCTTGCCAGGAAGGCCAACCAAAGCATCTCAAGAAACTTTCCGCGACGCGCCACGCGTCCCGGCAAGGCCCGGTGAGCGACAAGCTTCCGGACGCGACAAGACAACGACCGCAGCAAGGCGCTTGCCGCGGCAAGCTACCACTCTGTACCCGCGCTCCAGCACATCTACCAACGTGTCGCCCTGGGGCCTTTCCAGGCGCGCGTGGCGAGAGGCTGTGTAGCCAGCGGTGCGCGGTGGCAAGCGACGCTGACAAGACTGCCATCATGGCGAGCGGTGGCGTCCCTGACGGTCCTTTTTACACTATTTGGGCGACGCAGACGGGCATTTAATGCCTTTGTCCACTGCCGTCAGGGTTAGGTAGGATACACTGTACAGGTAGCTGTACCAACCGCAATTCCTTTTCCATTTTTACCCTTGTCTACGTTGCCACCTGTCGGTGACCCCTTGAGCATATAAAAGGAGGCCCATGCGCAACGTAGTGGGAGGTTCGAAAGCAGAAAACACTCACGCTCGGTCTCGTTAGCAGCTTGTGTGTACTGTAGCACTCAGCGCTCCCGAGCAAGAACTCAATACAATCAGACAAGCAGCAGTAGGAGTATTATCTCTCCGGAGAGCTCCGAAGCTGGGTAAACTGCTCGTGTGCTTCGCCTCGATCTGCTCTTCGTGCGATCTCCGCCCCCCGCCGAACCGTAAGGGGCTCGGTCCGCCGGCCCCATAGGTGTTCGTGGATCAGTTTCCCCGGCAGCGTTTGAGATCCTTGATGACATTTATGCAGGGTACTGCACACCTGATGAGGCAACTCATCGCAAAGAAACCAAGAATGAGCGCAAAGTGCGCATACAGAGGATTGAAAGAAGATGGGCATGAGAATGGAGGGAGTATAGATATGTCACTCCTAAATACATGAAGAAATTTGCTCTTCACCCTCCATGCCAAAGACCTCCATTTGCACCTGGCCAAAGAGCTGATCCAACAAGCCTTAAATGTGGTGAGGATTATGCTGATGAACGGGCCAGGCGACAAGCTAAGTTGGCCAAGCAGGCCAAAGAAGCAGTGAAGAAATTCAATGAAGATTCTGCTGCTGCCGCTGTTCAGGCCATACGAGCAAGAATGCTATGCCTAAGAATCCTGCTCAAAAACCAACTTCCTCAGCAATGCCCTCACGGCCAAGTTCCTCAGCAATGCCCTCACATCCAAGCTCCTCTGTGCCATCAAGGCAAAATCCTCAAGCTGCCCCAGTTCCTCGTGTTTCAAAACCCTCAGCTCATCCGACAAAGTCCTCAGCACCTCTGCATCTCGCCACGTGCCAAAGGACCACAAGCATCTCTATCGCCTTAGGAGCTTCTACAAGTTCTTTAGTTCCTCATATGTCTTCAAAGAGCCCAACTTTACTGAAGACCAACGCCACTGCAGGACCAGGCACTAGACCAAGTCCTCACAAGAAACAAGTTGCTTTTCAGGTGCCTTCTCATGATGATGAGGCTGATGATGATGAATTAGCTGAAATCATCCAAGATAGACATCAAAGGGCCGCTAGTGCCAAAGCAAGTGTTCTGCCTCTTTTATTGGATCCGAAGAAGATCCTAGATTTCATTGACCTTGGCAGAAAGATCCTAACACTCCATTGCCTGAGCTAGACCTCACTCCTGGACAAAGTCACATGTTGATGGCGTTCATTGATGAAGAAAAGTGGAAATATGATCAAGCCAGAGTTGCTAAGAAAGCCCAGTACAAGAAGCAACGCTATCTGAAGGATAACATTCTGAGGTTATTGCCTGAGCAGCTCATTGCACTGCAATATGAGATCAAAAAACTCAGTGATGAATTTGACGCCTATAAGGCAGAATGGCTGGGAGCCAAGGTCAGATTCGTCAAAATGGTGAAGATATTCACCTCCAATGTTGTCGATCCATCACACATTGAGATTCCCTCGGCTGAAGCATCTGCCCTGCCGACTGAAGGACATGCCAGCACCGCTGATGAAAATTAGGCTGCTGATGAACCTGCTAGCACTAGGGCTGAAGAAATACTAGTCACTGAAGAAACTTCTAGGGCAACCACTAGTGTTGCACCTGAACAACAAGTCAGGACAGCTGAAGAATCTAAAGTTGTGCCTGAAGAAATTGCACAAGATAGGCCAACTGCATCAGTTGTGCCTGAAGAAATTGCTCCAATTTCCTTTGCTCCGCCTGCACCAACACCAAGCCCAATTCTTCCTTTTGCTCTGGAATTGAAGAAAACAAAAGATGTGGAGCGAGCCGCTCTGAAGAAAAGGAAAGCATCTAATTCCTCGGAATCTTCTACTCCCAAGAAGGCGAAGATTTTGACAAGCTCAATTGAGAACCCTATTGATGATGTTCCTCTCTCAAGCATGCCATCAAAGGAACTTGTTCCTTATGGTGAAGATTATGAGATTCCTTATGAATCTGCTGAAGAAGATTCCTCTGCTGCTTCCATAGAGCAGATGGATGAAGAAATTGAAGTGGATGTTATCACTTCAACTCCCCGGGCATCATCGCCAATGCCTCAGTTCACAGCTGAAGGGGCCGGCGTTGAAGAAATGGAAGAGGATGAGGATGTGGACATTGGGAGCACCACACCTGTGATGAACGATGATTTTTGGGACAGTCAGCACCCCAACTCCCTCTGTTCACACCACTTTAACAAATTCCTCAGTCCCTAGTCTCCACTAAAGTTCAGATGGGCTCTGATGAAATTCATACTGCCCCTTCCATTCATGAAGAGATTCCAGCCACTAGTGCAGATGAAGAAATGGAGGCCCAGGCTGCTACTGAAGTAGAAGCTTATATACCTCAGCATGAAGCTCCGGAGATTGAGATTCCTGAGGTTATTCTTCAACTGACTGACACTCCTCATCCAAAGCCGAAGAATCCCTTCTCCAAGACTCCAAAGTTCAAGGTTGATGCTTTCTTCAATGAGCATGGGTTCTTCACTGACTATAATCGATATGACTCTACTCGTCTGAGAAGGAAGCACTTCTGGACTGCCAGCCAAGTAAACTTCTATTCCTCAGTGCTCTTCAACAAAGACAAAGTCTTCGACCATGAGCATTTTCCTCATGTTGATATGGAATCCCTGCCATGCTTTGCACCAGTCCTCAGTGCTATTCATGATGCTGGATTGCTCAATTTTTGCACTGATATCTGTGATTGGAATGAAGAACTCATTCTTCAGTTCTATGCGACACTGCACATCACTAGCAATGCTGAAGATGTGAACTCATGGGTGTTGGACTGGATGACAGAAAATACCCACTTTAAAGCACTGGCCTCAGAATTGCTTCGTGCCATGCCTGTCAGTCCTCCCCCAGAAGGTGCGCGTCTCATCTACTCTAAAACCGAACTGTCTGATCACTTCATGCAAGTTCTGATGAAGCCATTGAAGCCTGGTCAAGCCTCAAGGACAAAGTTCCTTGTGAAGGAATTGCAATATGTGCCAAGGACGGTATACTGCATTCTGACGAAGACTCTGAGTCCTATCAAAGGCCATGACTCGAATGATGAAGAAGTTGCTGGCATCATGAAGAATCTGCTTTTCAATATCATGCATGGTATTCCAGTGAACTACCATGATTTCTTCGTGAGGACTTTGGCAAATGTTGCAATGTCTCCCTTTGAGTTGAAGCCTTATGCTCCTTGGATAATGAGATTCCTCATATCAAGTTCTTCACTCAACTACAAAGCTGACAGACTCAACCATGGTAGTTACTTGCCCCCTATTGAAGTCCTCAAGCGGACATTTTCCTAGCTGATGAAAAGGGCAAGGCCACTGCAATTATTGATGAGGGCAATTGTCCATTGGATGGACAGTTCCGCAAAGATGCCTCATATTCCACCAATGAAGACTCTGCTACTCATGACTCTGCCACCAATGCCTCAAAGCAAAGTCCTCAGGCAACAGCTCCAAGGGTGATGAATGATTGTGAGCTTCTCCTCAGTCTTCATCAAAAGGTGGACCGCAATCATAAATGGGTCAAACGTCAGTTTGCTTCAATTCTTCACAACATGACTGCCACATATATTTCAGTGAAGAAGAACCACTACTACCTCAATGAAGTTTTTGATCGCACCTGGGCCGTCCTGACTCATCTCGACGGTGATGAAGATCTCAAGCAGATGGGCTTCAAGCAGGACTTCAGCTGGTCCAAGCCTCCGGCGAAGAAATTCAAGAAGGTTGAAGTTCCTCCTCTGGTGCCCAGCTCATATTCTTCATCGCGCGAGACTGATGAAAATGAAGACCTGGACGACACTGCAGCAGGCCCTACTCCAACAACCAACCCCAACAACACTGGCGCTCCTCCATCGACTTCGTGATGAAATTCTTCAGGAGCGTTAGTCCTCACTTTTCGCCCCTTTTGGTCATTTGATGACAAAGAGGGAGAAATTTGAGTTTGTCTTCAAGCGGGTCTATCTATAATGGGCATTTTTTGGTTAAGTTACAACTCTCGCTCTTTTGAAGTGTTTGTTGATTGAGTTGTAAACTTAAGTCCGATGGTGACCTGATTCTTTTGCTTTGTTTTTCTGCATACTATTTCCCCATATATGCTATGCACGTATGCTAAATTACATCAGTCACCATATGAAAGAACATGCGGTGCCCCCATGTTTGGTTTTGGTAATTGATAACAATCTCTATGGACTAATGGTTGTCTTGAGTTATATTTGAAGGATTTGTCCATAGGCTTTTCTTGAAGTCCATGTGTTGGTTTCAAGGAGTTTATGAGTTGACCAAGGTGCTATTAAGGAATTATCCAAAGATTGGTCATGTGAGTGTTGAGCTTATTGCAAGCATGTCTTGAAGAAGAAGGTTGTGTGATCATTCATGTTTACCTTCAAGACATCATCCAAATGAATACAGTTGCAAAGATTCAAGGTTGATCAAGACTAAGTCAAGAGTGAATCAAGTTGATCAACTCACAAAGCGTAGAAGATGTACCAAGAGGGATCAAGTGATCCCATGGTATGGTAAGCATTGTCCATTGCACTTTGTCTACTAACCCATGGTCTATGTGAGAGTTCTATGTGGGGTTAGGTACGTATCCATGGGCTTGCGTCAAGAGGAAGATATCATACAACCCATGGAAAGGATGACATCAAGTGGTGATCGTCATCAAGATTGCCGTGTGCAAGTTCAAGTGGAGCATCATGAAGAGATCAAGCGCTTGAATCTTGCCATCCATTGTGGTGTCAATGGACTTGTGAAGATCTGCCAAGGAGTGTCTCACCCATAGTGAACTATGGTAGAGCAATCATCTAGTCTTCAACGAACCAAAGCAATCAAGAAAGGTGGTCCAACTTGAGGGAGTCAAGATCGTCATCATGTAGCTCAAGTAGACCATGTGCAAGGCAAAGGTTTGCCCTTGATAGGTTTTCTTTTTTACCAGTCTCGTGGTGGTAGTTGGGAGACCGGGTTATAGGATTGTTTGCCATACTATCAAGGGGGGCTCTCAAGTTGGTAGCTTGATCGTATCGTTAGTAGAGAGCTCAAACCATTGCATCCTTGCATCATGTTTCTTGGTTCTTGTTTGGTTCTCTTTGTGAGTCTTAGAGCTTATGGTTATCTTGATGACAAGCTTGAGTTCATCAAAAACGGAGTTCGCATGCGTCTTCTATGATGTTTTCGGTGTTGGAGGTTTTACCGGTCTTATCCGAGGAAGGGTTCTCACCATTTTCTTATGGGACTTTTCTAATTTGCTTCTTATTGATATTTGTTTAAAGATTGTGTTAGCCCTTGTCGCTAGCTTTCCAACAAACTTGGTTTCATCGAGTTCGGAGTCCGTTTGCAAAAGTTGTGGCAGTTTTGGTGTTCTGAAAAGGCTGCAGCGGTACTACCGCGAATTGGAGCGGATGTAATTTTTTACTACCGCTCCAGAGTGGTACTACCGCGGCTCCTACAGCGGTAGTACCACTCCGGACCAAAAACTCGTCCCAAGTCCTGCAGTGGTAGGCCCGGATGTAATTTTTTAGTACCGCTCGCAAGCAGTAGTACCGTTACCCTTAGCAGTAGTACCGCTACCCTTAGCAGTAGTACCGCTACCCCTAGCGGTAGTACTATGAGGTAAAGCGGTACTACCGCTTCGACGGTTCTTCTGGCCTTTTTGCCTCCTCGCTGTTGTGTTTCAAAGGGGTACTACCGCCCTAGCGGTAGTACCGCTCCTTGGAGCGGTAGTACCGCTCTGTGCGGGCTGTGAGTATAACGGTTGGATTTTTCCCACCTATAAAAGGGTGTCTTGTTCCCTAATGAACCTTATCCTTTTAGCTCGTGTTCTTCCCCCATTGTTGACCTTCTTCGAGCTTGCTAACTCTCAATCCCTCCTATGATTCTTGCTAGTTCTTGAGGGAAAAGAGAGAGGAGATCTAGATCCACGTTTCCACCAATCACTTGCTCCTCTAAGTGAGGGGAACCCCTTGGATCTAGATCTTGGAGTTCTTCGTGTTCTTCTTTCATTCTTCCTCTCATTTTCCTCCCTAGCATTAGTTGCTCTGGTGGGATTTGGGGGAGAAGGACTTGGGCACTCCGTGTGCCCTTGCCATTGCATTTGGTGCATCGGTTGAGTTCTCCACGGTGATACGTGGAAGTGAGGTTTGAGAAGCATATTACTCTTGGGTGTTTGGGTACCCTAGAGCTTGTTCCTCTTGGGTGCCTTGGCGCCCTAGACGGTTGGTGGTGTTCGGAGCTCAATCATTGTGGTGTAAAGCTCCGAGCAAGCGTCAGGGTCTCCAATTAGGTTGTGGAGATCGCCCCGAGCAATTTGACGGGTTCCGGTGACCGCCCCCAAGGGTTGCCAAAGTGTACGGGTTCGGTGACCGCCCCCAAGGGTTGCCATTCGTACGGGTTTGGTGACCGCCCTCAAGGGTCCCTTAGTGGAATCACGGCATCTTGCATTGTGCGAGGGCGTGAGGAGATTACGATGGCCGTAGTGGCTTCTTGGGGAGCATTGTGCCTCCACACCGCTCCAAACGGAGATTAGCATCCGCAAGGGTGTGAACTTCGGGATACATCATCGTCTCCGCGTGCCTCGGTTATTTCTTACCCGAGCCCTTTACTTATGCACTTTACTTGGTGATAGCCATATTGTTCTTTGTCATATATCTTGCTATCACATAGTTACTTATCTTGCTTAGCATAAGTTGTTGGTGCACATAGGTGAGCCTAGTTATTGTAGGTTTTGTGCTTGACAAATTAACCTTTAGGTTTATTCCGCATTTGTCCAAGCCTCAACCGTAATTATTTTAAAGTGCCTATTCACCCCCCCTCTAGGCAACATCCTCGATCTTTCAATTGGTATCAGAGCCTCGTCTCTCTTTGTTAGGCTTAACCGCCTAGAGAGTAAGGATTTCCACTAGGGGCTTAGGATTCTCTGACACTCTGAGTTTCGATGGCACAAATTTTGATGTTTGGGTAATTCGCATGCTTAATCTCTTTAGGGTCATGGACCCAAATTTAGAGCAAATTGTAGATATGGGTTTTTATCCTCCAAAGGATCCCCAAAGATTATCTTTGGAGGATGAGAAAAACTCTTATCTCAATGCTCAAGCTTCTAATGTGCTTTTTGATGCTTTGAGCAATGTAGTTATTTTTCAACTCATGCCGTTCCGGGATGCTCATGAGTTGTGGACAAAGCTTCAAGTTAAATATGGTGTGTCCAATATTTGTGGGGATGATTGTTCTCCCTCCACCTCCGGTCGTATTGTCTTCTCAAATTCTTTTACTTCACCTATATGTGGTTTGCCACAAGGTAATGATATGGTGAGTAGTGTTGGTCATTGAAATGATGGTAGTATGCTTATTATGGATGATCCTTGATCATTATCTTATTGCAATGCTCCCTCTTTGGGCTTTAACACTTCGAGCACTCCAAATGTTTCACATGCTTGTGTTGATAGTCCTTGCATATCATGTAGAAATTGCTTGACTAGATCTCATGATGATATGCTTGCTATGTCTTGTTGCCATGATAAAAATGCATCTATTTCCTCAAATTGTTGTGCTAACAATGTAGAGGAAACCGAACACTCCATGGAACAAGATGTGGTGTTTAATGGTGCCTCAAGGGATCCTACATCATCATCTATTGCTTTTTGCCTTATGGCTAAGGCGTCGAAGGTATCTCCTACTTTGTACCCCAATATGTCTCTTGATGATGATGTTGATGCTAATGATGATGAGGATAATGATGAAGAGAATGATAATGTTGCCTCCTTAAATACTAAGGGGGAAATGATTTATAAAGCTCTTCATAAAAATAAAATTGCTCGTTCCAACTTCATGGAAATAATGTCCATTGCCATTGATGGCAAGAAATACATTGAGGAGTTGGAATCTCATCTAGAGGAGCATGAGGCCACCATTGAGAAAATGGAAGCTCATGCGCGTGATTACGCAAATGAGATCGCGGAGCTATCTCAAGCTCTTGAACATGAACAAACCACCTCGAATCTCTTGAGGAGACTTTTGCTCTAGAATTATCTAGAGTGAGGGAATCTCATGATAGAGCTCTTGAGGTGGCCAATTATTTCAAACATAAAAATGCTAAGCTTGAAGTTTCTCATGCTAGACTCCTTGAGGATTTTGAGCACCACAAAAATGTCTCAAGGGTCATCAAGGGTGAGCTCATCAAACTCACCTAGTCTCATGCCAACTTGAAGCTTCTTATTTAAAAGAGCTTGCCAAGTTTTCCTCTCCTATTGTTGTAAATGATGATGCTTGTTCTACTAACTCTATTACTTGTGAAGCATCCATTTTGAAGGAGAATGTTGAGCTACGGGCTCAACATGAGGTGTTATCTAGTAATTATGGTAAATTGGAAGAAAGTCATGAAAAGCTCTCAAGCTCTCATGACGATCTTCTAGTATCCCATAGTGTGCTAAAGATAGCTCATGAGGCCATGATTGTTAAGATAACATCTAGTGAGCCTCATGTGGATACTAGCACTACTTCTAGTCAAAATAGTATATTGACATGTGCTAGTCCTTGTAATTCATCTACTCACAATGTTGGTACATCTTGTGATGAATTGCTTTCCTTGCCTTGTTGCTCTAACGATGAAGCTTATACTTCCTCTAGTACTTGTGTTGAGACTAACCATGTAGAGGAAATCAAAGAGCTCAAGGCCCAAGTCACTTCTTTGAAGAAAGACTTGGAAAAGAGTCATGAAGGAAAATTCACACTCAACAATATCTTCAGTGTGCAAAAATCCCCCAATGACAAAGGTGGACTTGGATTCAACTCCAACAAGAAGAAGAAGTCCAAGATCAACAAGAAGAAGGGCCAAAACAAGTCAAGAATTCGGCCAAGATTATTTGCTTCAAGTGCAAAATTGAAGGGCATCATGTTAGATCTTGCCCATTGAAGAAGAAGGCCATTAGTGACAAGCAACAAGGGAAGCGGCTACAAGTGCATTCTCATGCTCAACCTCAAGTTGAAGAAAGGCCTCTTCCCAAGAAGACTCAAGCTAATGCTTCTCAAGTTGAGAAATCAAGTGAGAAGAAAGTGAAGAGTAGACGTTGCTATCTATGTCGTGAGAAAGGTCACCTTGCTTCTTCATGCACTAGTGGTAACTTATCCAGCCCAATTGTTATTGATTATGTCTATTCTCTCGGGAAGGATAAGGTTGGCAATGTGTTTGCCAAGTTTGTTGGTACTCAAAGTTGTTTGAAGCAAAGAACCATTTGGGTAGCCAAGCCTATTGTGACTAACCTCTTAGGACCCAACTTGGTTGGGGACCAACTAGCTCAAACTTGATCAATAAGTGTTGTTGGAGGGCATTGGAGACTTGGCTACATTATGAAGAATTAAGGGGACTTAATCACTCTTATTGTCTCAAGCCAAGTCAATTGAATCGTGAAGTTTATATCTTATATCCAATGTGCCTCCTTGCGGTAACTTGTACTTAAAATTGCTTAATTGAAAGTTACTTGCCCCCTTGCATGTTTTGGTTTTGTTCCTTGCATGTGTTTGTATATGATGTGTCTCCAAATTGCCTTTGTGTATGTTGGTTTGCACATCATATACTTGTGTGTCGTTCGTTGAGCCTTAGTGCATCTTGGTTGTTTCTTAGTTGGATCGTGTGAGAGTTTAATGGAATATCCCATTATGGGGGAGTGATGTGCTTTGTGCACTTCGCAATCCTATAAAGGTGGGTACATGGGGAATACCACTTAGTATTGATATTACAAGATTATCTAGTCACTAGGTGGTATATCTCTCATGAGAAATTCAAATTCTAAAAATTCCATTGATTATCTCGTGTTGGATCCTCTTATTGCCTCTTGTTAAATTCTTATTGGTATCACATTATGGGGGAGTAATATGCTATGTGCGTATTACAAGCCTAGAAAATGTGTACATTTGAGATATTGTCTCCTAGAATTGATATTGTAAATTATATTGTTCCTAGGTGACATGTTAGCTCTACAAGTGGCAATTTGCTTGTGTTTGTTGTGAAGATGATGTTGGATATCCTTGTTATCTACCACCGGGAATTATTTCCAAATACTTCTTGTCTTTTGACAAGTGGTAGTCACTTATGTGTGGTAGAATTTTTTTATCATCTTTACATTGGCTTTTGTTTTTATTTGCCTTTTCTCTTGCCAAGGTTTGTGTCGACTCCTGTTGTCTTCCACACAACTTGTGGATCTTGTTAATTTCTTGTTCTTGTCTAGTGTTTTCTAGATATAGTGAAAGTGGTGATCCCACCTTGTGCATTTTGTATTCAAAAGCAAATTCTCTATAGTGCACAAACTCGTGGGGGAGCTATCCTATTTTCTTTAGAACACTCTTCTTGTAATCCTTATCAAGTGTGTGTTGGTGGAAGGCAAGCCGTTTTTCTTTTGGTACCTTGTGCCATCATGAAACTTTGTTGAGAGCTTGGTTTGCTTGGAACCATCCTCTCTTTGGGAGTTTGACATCTTTAATTTAGTGTGTACCAATGGATATCTCATTCCTTGATGTATCTTTAATGATATCTTCCAAGTGATGATTTCTCCATTTGGTATCCTTTTCATTTGGCACTTCTTTGTCTTTTGGTTTCGGGTTTTGAAAGTCTTGAGCATGCATGTTTACTTCATGTATTTTATTTGGCTTTCTTTCTTTCTTTAACTCAATATATATGGGAAACTCCACCTAGTCTCAATTTGGATGAGATGTGCATGAAATTCATTTTCATATCTATATGCACATATTTATGTGGAGTTTGTCCTATGTATTGGTGTTTCTAACCATTTGGTCCCGATGAGTTTGGGTACCGTTTAGTTTGTGTTATTCTTCTAGGAACATTTGGAGATGCATTGGATGCTCGGCTCACTCACAAGGAAGGTGTTGTCACCATGTGGAACATCCCAAATTTTCAATTTGGAATGTTATACATAGATCATCATTGCATATCATATTATATTTGCATTTTGCCTCGATCCTAGATATTCTACGCAACACAAGGACCCATGGAGAGAGTTGGGGGTTTCGTTATTTTCATATTTGAGTTTTTCTCAAAATCTTGAAAATAGACCATTTGATTTTATTTATTTTATCTTAAATTATTTCAATCATTAAAATATGAGAGAGGGAATAAAATGACTTTCCCAAAATAAAGAAATATTGATGATTTAATAGAAAAAATTAAATAAAGTTTATTTTGATGTTTTGGCTATTTTATTTGAATTTAGGAAAAATTGCATGATTTTCAAATTTTCATTTTAGGACCAAAAAAATGTTCATCTCGTTCTAAATATTTTATTTGGACGATGAAAATTTATTTTGGTATTTTTAGATTTTTATTTATTTTTCTAGATTTTTTTCAATTCGGTGTAATTATTTAAAAAAAAAACTCCCCGGGCCCGACTGGGCCGAAGCCCAGCCGAGCCAGGCCGGCCCGCCCACGCCACCGCCTTTCCCCGCCGTGCCGCCGCCCTAGACGGCCCTAGACGGTTGGTGGTGTTCGGAGCTCAATCATTGTGGTGTAAAGCTCCGAGCAAGCGTCAGGGTCTCCAATTAGGTTGTGGAGATCGCCCCGAGCAATTTGACGGGTTCCGGTGACCGCCCCCAAGGGTTGCCAAAGTGTACGGGTTCGGTGACCGCCCCCAAGGGTTGCCATTTGTACGGGTTTGGTGACCGCCCTCAAGGGTCCCTTAGTGGAATCACGACATCTTGCATTGTGCGAGGGCGTGAGGAGATTACGGTGGCCGTAGTGGCTTCTTGGGGAGCATTGTGCCTCCACACCGCTCCAAACGGAGATTAGCATCCGCAAGGGTGTGAACTTCGGGATACATCATCGTCTCCGCGTGCCTCGGTTATCTCTTACCCGAGCCCTTTACTTATGCACTTTACTTGGTGATAGCCATATTGTTCTTTGTCATATATCTTGCTATCACATAGTTACTTATCTTGCTTAGCATAAGTTGTTGGTGCACATAGGTGAGCCTAGTTATTGTAGGTTTTGTGCTTGACAAATTAACCGTTAGGTTTATTCCGCATTTGTTCAAGCCTCAACCGTAATTATTTTAAAGCGCCTATTCACCCCCCCCCCCCTCTAGGCGACATCCTCGATCTTTCAATTGGTATCAGAGCCTCGTCTCTCTTTGTTAGGCTTAACCGCCTAGAGAGTAAGGATGTCCACTAGGGGCTTAGGATTCTCTAACACTCTGAGTTTCGATGGTACAAATTTTGATGTGTGGGTAATTCGCATGCTTAATCTCTTTAGGGTCATGGACCCAAATTTAGAGCAAATTGTAGATATGGGTTTTTATCCTCCAAAGGATCCCCAAAGATTATCTTTGGAGGATGAGAAAAACTCTTATCTCAATGCTCAAGCTTCTGATGTGCTTTTTGATGCTTTGAGCAATGTAGTTATTTTTCAACTCATGCCGTTCCGGGATGCTCATGAGTTGTGGACAAAGCTTCAAGTTAAATATGGTGTGTCCAATATTTGTGGGGATGATTGTTCTCCCTCCACCTCCGGTCGTATTGTCTTCTCAAATTCTTTTACTTCACCTACATGTGGTTTGCCACAAGGTAATGATATGGTGAGTAGTGTTGGTCATTGAAATGATGGTAGTATGCTTATTATGGATGATCCTTGATCATTATCTTATTGCAATGCTCCCTCTTTGGGCTTTAACACTTCGAGCACTCCAAATGTTTCACATGCTTGTGTTGATAGTCCTTGCATATCATGTAGAAATTGCTTGACTAGATCTCATGATGATATGCTTGCTATGTCTTGTTGCCATGATAAAAATGCATCTATTTTCTCAAATTGTTGTGCTAACAATGTAGAGGAAACCGAACACTCCATGGAACAAGATGTGGTGTTTAATGGTGCCTCAAGGGATCCTACATCATCATCTATTGCTTTTTGCCTTATGGCTAAGGCGTCGAAGGTATCTCCTACTTTGTACCCCAATATGTCTCTTGATGATGATGTTGATGCTAATGATGATGAGGATAATGATGAAGAGAATGATAATGTTGCCTCCTTAAATACTAAGGGGGAAATGATTTATAAAGCTCTTCATAAAAATAAAATTGCTCGTTCCAACTTCATGGAAATAATGTCCATTGCCATTGATGGCAAGAAATACATTGAGGAGTTGGAATCTCATCTAGAGGAGCATGAGGCCACCATTGAGAAAATGGAAGCTCATGCGCGTGATTACGCAAATGAGATCGCGGAGCTATCTCAAGCTCTTGAACATGAACAAACCACCTCCGAATCTCTTGAGGAGACTTTTGCTCTAGAATTATCTAGAGTGAGGGAATCTCATGATAGAGCTCTTGAGGTGGCCAATGATTTCAAACATAAAAATGCTAAGCTTGAAGTTTCTCATGCTAGACTCCTTGAGGATTTTGAGCACCACGAAAATGTCTCAAGGGTCATCAAGGGTGAGCTCATCAAACTCACCTAGTCTCATGCCAACTTGAAGCTTCTTATTTAAAAGAGCTTGCCAAGTTTTCCTCTCCTATTGTTGTAAATGATGATGCTTGTTCTACTAACTCTATTACTTGTGAAGCATCCATTTTGAAGGAGAATGTTGAGCTACGGGCTCAACATGAGGTGCTATCTAGTAATTATGGTAAATTGGAAGAAAGTCATGAAAAGCTCTCAAGCTCTCATGATGATCTTCTAGTATCCCATAGTGTGCTAAAGATAGCTCATGAGGCCATGATTGTTAAGATAACACCTAGTGAGCCTCATGTGGATACTAGCACTACTTCTAGTCAAAATAGTATATTGACATGTGCTAGTCCTTGTAATTCATCTACTCACAATGTTGGTACATCTTGTGATGAATTGCTTTCCTTGCCTTGTTGCTCTAACAATGAAGCTTATACTTCCTCTAGTACTTGTGTTGAGACTAACCATGTAGAGGAAATCAAAGAGCTAAAGGCCCAAGTCACTTCTTTGAAGAAAGACTTGGAAAAGAGTCATGAAGGAAAATTCACACTCAACAATATCTTCAGTGTGCAAAAATCCCCCAATGACAAAGGTGGACTTGGATTCAACTCCAACAAGAAGAAGAAGTCCAAGATCAACAAGAAGAAGGGCCAAAAACAAGTCAAGAATTCGGCCAAGATTATTTGCTTCAAGTGCAAAATTGAAGGGCATCATGTTAGATCTTGCCCATTGAAGAAGAAGGCCATTAGTGACAAGCAACAAGGGAAGCGGCTACAAGTGCATTCTCATGCTCAACCTCAAGTTGAAGAAAGGCCTCTTCCCAAGAAGACTCAAGCTAATGCTTCTCAAGTTGAGAAATCAAGTGAGAAGAAAGTGAAGAGTAGACGTTGCTATCTATGTCGTGAGAAAGGTCACCTTGCTTCTTCATGCACTAGTGGTAACTTATCCAGCCCAATTGTTATTGATGATGTCTATTCTCTTGGGAAGGATAAGGTTGGCAATGTGTTTGCCAAGTTTGTTGGTACTCAAAGTGGTTTGAAGCAAAGAACCATTTGGGTAGCCAAGCCTATTGTGACTAACCTCTTAGGACCCAACTTGGTTGGGGACCAACTAGCTCAAACTTGATCAATAAGTGTTGTTGGAGGGCATTGGAGACTTGGCTACATTATGAAGAATTAAGGGGACTTAATCACTCTTATTGTCTCAAGCCAAGTCAATTGAATCGTCAAGTTTAAATCTTATATCCAATGTGCCTCCTTGCAGTAACTTGTACTTAAAATTGCTTAATTGAAAGTTACTTGCCCCCTTGCATGTTTTGGTTTTGTTCCTTGCATGTGTTTGTATATGATGTGTCTCCAAATTGCCTTTGTGTATGTTGGTTTGCACATCATATACTTGTGTGTCGTTCGTTGAGCCTTAGTGCATCTTGGTTGTTTCTTAGTTGGATCGTGTGAGAGTTTAATGGAATATCCCATTATGGGGGAGTGATGTGCTTTGTGCACTTCGCAATCCTATAAAGGTGGGTACATGGGGAATACCACTTAGTATTGATATTACAAGATTATCTAGTCACTAGGTGGTATATCTCTCATGAGAAATTCAAATTCTAAAAATTCCATTGATTATCTCGTGTTGGATCCTCTTATTGCCTCTTGTTAAATTCTTATTGGTATCACATTATGGGGGAGTAATATGCTATGTGCGTATTACAAGCCTAGAAAATGTGTACATTTGAGATATTGTCTCCTAGAATTGATATTGTAAATTATATTGTTCCTAGGTGACATGTTAGCTCTACAAGTGGCAATTTGCTTGTGTTTTTTGTGAAGATGATGTTGGATATCCTTGTTATCTACCACCGGGAATTATTTCCAAATACTTCTTGTCTTTTGACAAGTGGTAGTCACTTATGTGTGGTAGAATTTTTTTGTCATCTTTACATTGGCTTTTGTTTTTATTTGCCTTTCCTCTTGCCAAGGTTTCTGTCAACTCCTGTTGTCTTCCATACAACTTGTGGATCTTGTTAATTTCTTGTTCTTGTCTAGTGTTTTCTAGATATAGTGAAAGTGGTGATCCCACCTTGTGCATTTTGTATTCAAAAGCAAATTCTCTATAGTGCACAACTCGTGGGGGAGCTATCCTATTTTCTTTAGAACACTCTTCTTGTAATTCTTATCAAGTGTGTGTTGGTGGAAGGCAAGCCATTTTTCTTTTGGTACCTTGTGCCATCATGAAACTTTGTTGAGAGCTTGGTTTGTTTGGAACCATCCTCTCTTTGGGAGTTTGACATCTTTAATTTAGTGTGTACCAATGGATGTCTCATTCCTTGATGTATCTTTAATGATATATTCCAAGTGATGATTTCTCCATTTGGTATCCTTTTCATTTGGCATTTCTTTGTCTTTTGGTTTCGGGTTTTGAAAGTCTTGAGCATGCATGTTTACTTCATGTATTTTATTTGGCTTTCTTTCTTTCTTTAACTCAATATATACGGGAAACTCCACCTAGTCTCAATTTGGATGAGATGTGCATGAAATTCATTTTCATATCTATATGCACATATTTATGTGGAGTTTGTCCTATATATTGGTGTTTCTAACCATTTGGTCCCGATGAGTTTGGGTACCGTTTAGTTTGTGTTATTCTTCTAGGAACATTTGGAGATGCATTGGATGCTCGGCTCACTCACAAGGAAGGTCTTGTCACCATGTGGAACATCCCAAATTTTCAATTTGGAATGTTATACATAGATCATCATTGCATATCATATTTTATTTGCATTTTGCCTCGATCCTAGAAATTCTACGCAACACAAGCACCCATGGAGAGAGTTGGGGATTTCGTTATTTTCATATTTGAGTTTTTCTCAAAATCTTGAAAATAGGACCATTTGATTTTATTTATTTTATCTTAAATTATTTCGATCATTAAAATATGAGAGAGGGAATAAAATGACTTTCCCAAAATAAAGAAATATTGATGATTTAATAGAAAAAATTAAATAAAGTTTATTTTGATGTTTTGGCTATTTTATTTGAATTTAGGAAAAATTGCATGATTTTCAAATTTTCATTTTAGGACCAAAAAAATGTTCATCTCGCTCTAAATATTTTATTTGGACGATGAAAATTTATTTTGGTATTTTTAGATTTTTATTTATTTTTCTAGATTTTTTTCAATTCGGTGTAATTATTTAAAAAAAAAACTCCCCGCGCCCGACTGGGCCGAAGCCCAGCCGAGCCAGACCGGCCTGCCCACGCCACCGCCTTTCCCCGCCGTGCCGCCGCCAGACTCGGGAGTCCGAGTCACCGCTGCCGCCGCCCGACCCCTTCCCCAAGTCGGAGCAGCCGCCCCCCCTATATAAACCGTCGCCGCCCCCCGTGGAG
>NC_041391.1:304307327-304315453 GCF_002162155.2 Triticum dicoccoides
GAGCCCGGAGCCGCAGCCGCCGCCACCGCACACCCCGCCGCCGGAGCCGAGCCGCCCCGTTGCCTCGTGTCGCCTGGAGCCGCCGCCGCACCCCGCCGCCCCTAGCCAACCCCGGTGGAGCCGCCTCGGCCCACCGGAGGTACCGCCCGAGCCGCCGCCGATGCTGGTTTCTTCGAAAAAAAACACTTCGGTTTTTTTAGAAAACCCTAGATTTATTTTATTTTATTTTATTAGATTGTTTTTTCGGTTTATTTATTTAGCGAGCGTTCTCTCGTTCATTCGTTTTAACGGACGTATCCGTCGTTTAGATCCAGTTAACGAACGTTCGTTCGTTAATCCGTTCGTCGTTTTTCTTTTTCTCGGATTTATTCCGCGATTTTTCTGATCGCGATTTCTGATCCGATTTTCGTTTTAGTTTATCTTTCCGCTCGTTTATCATAATCAGGCGATTCAAGCGCCTAGAGTTTCCTCTTGAAACCCTCTTTCCAAATAATCTACTCAACCCAGATTTTGCTTCTATAAAATTGGACTTTGGTCCAGATTAGTAAACGAAGCTTGTTTCTTTCGCCATTTGAGTTTTGTTTCTCGTTCGATTTGATTCTTTTTGAAACCGGAGTTCTTGAGTTGAACTTTCTGGTTAGATCTTCTTATTTGAGTTTTACCCGTGCATTAGATGAGTACTTATTTTATTCTTGTTTGTTTGTTTGCTTACGATAGAGTACCCGGATTGCGCCGCTTGCTACTTCGAATCCCTAGGTTACGCGGATCATCGGCAAGGCAAGTAACATTTTGATCATTCCTCTCTACTACCCAGTTTTTATGCATTAGATCCATCCTCAAACATTGCATGATTAGGATCTAATTAAATTGTGGGTTTTGGGAAGTAGATGAGGTAGTACCTATTAATTGTTTTATTATCAAACCCTTGGGAGTTACTTCTACGTTTGCTTATTATGCCATGCTATGCTAGTACACGTGGATTGGGTTAGTGAATTTTCCATGACAGATGTGAGATTGCTAATTAATGGTTTATTTAAGGTGGCAACTTTAATACACATCTGGGTGGATTGAGGCACTTGGGTATTCTAGGATTGCCTATTTGTTTTTGGACCGCTACCCAGGCTCAAAGGAATCATAAGATTATTCATGCTAGAAACTTTTGTGTGCAGCCACATGCTATTATGGGCTCTAGCATAGTTGACTAAGTCGTGCGAGCTCTTAAATTGGTAGACTAGCAGATGTAGGGGAAAGTAGGTGTACTGGTCTACCCATCGTAAGGTGCTAGCGCTTCTGAAAGACTATGTCTCGGTCATTCGTTTCTCAAACACCATGTAGTGCGAGAAAACCAACGGAGGAGATCGAGTCATGTGGGGAAAAGTGCGCAAACCTCTGCAGAGTGTACAAACTAATCATGATTAGCCGTGTCCCCGGTTATGGACATCTTGAGTATCTAGTACTTGGATTATCATGTGAAGCTCATCATGTTACTTTAATTAATATTGTTGGGTTTGTTTAATGATGATGCTTAATTGGGATTGAGGATGCTGTCAACCATTCTCAGTTGTTTAACAACCACCATGATAGTTAAATAATTTATTCCTTTGTAGTAGGGAAAAACTGGCTTTACGCAAAAACTGTAACCATAGAGCTATCCACCAAGCCATATATTCATGTAGTATAGCTTTACTCTTTCATTATTCTCTATATGTTACTTTGCCAGCATATTCCATGTGCTGACCCGTTTCGGGCTGCAACGTTCATGTTGCAGACTTTTCAGACGATGAGTAAGATGCCTTAGGATCGTGATTCTATACTCAGTGATGCCGTTGGACTTGATGGACTCACTTATCTTCCAAGCCTTCCACTGTTATCGTTATTAGATGGCCTTAAGCCATATTTATTGTAGTAAGTTCTCTTTGGAGACATTCGATGTAATAAGTGTGTGATTGCTACTCTATTATAAATCCTTCAAGTACTGTGCATGTCAGCATTACTGATCCAGGGATGACACTGATGCACAGAGATCAGACTATTTGAGGTCTGGTCGCTACAAGATGGTATCAGAGCACACGCTGACTGTAGGACACGACCACTAAGCAAAAGCCATAGATCACTACTCTCTCTTCTCATTCTAACTCCTCATCTTTTCTATTCTTCTAGGATAGCGGATTCAAGGAACAAGTTCATGCAACCGGATGAAGATACACCCTTTGGATGACACCTGAAGGAAGTAACCAAGTACCTGAAGATCAGAGTACCAAGCTTCACCGGAACCTACAACACCACTTTACCTGAAGAGGAGCGCTGGATGATTCAAGTTCAAGTTCCAGGAAGGACGTTCATGCCAGTCATTGAGCCTATAGAGTTTTCCTTTGATGCACCAACCTGGAGTTTAGGGAAGAGCATGGCAGCTCACATCACCATGGGACGTATTGGAGAAGTCTATCACAAGAAGCTGAAGGATACTACCTACCAGATTTGTGGGCACCGAGATGAGCAATGGGAGATGATCAACACCAGGAAAGACAGATCAGTTGCAGCTTTCATCCAGGAGTTAAACTAGCACATTCGACGCCAGGAGAACCAGATGTGTGCAGGCATGATGGATCTGAAGAAAGCCATGACCAAGATCACGGAACAGGAGGAAGAACACAAGTATCAACGCTAGTCGAGAATAATGATGATCTAAAGAAGAAGCTAAGAGTGTTCATGGGATTTCCAGCAACTGGAGAAGACAAAGATTGCACTTGTCCCGAGAACTACATCATCATCGACGATACCGACTTGGACCCATATGATAGTAATGATGACTATGTTGATGAAGCCGAGGCAGATATCATGGAGTCTCCATCGGAGCAATTTTTCTAGTGGACCACCATGAACTAGTAGAATTTCCCTCCATGTATCTATTATAGTCTGAGCACTTTGTAACGATAGATAGACCGTTGTATGCCCTGCTTGTTTGAATGAAGTGTTTTGATTGCTATTTGTCTCATGTGCATATGGGTAGTGTTTTCCCTTTAGACCTCATTCTATTTTATATTCTCTTCTTTTCTAAACCCCAGATGCCTCCGAGATGCGACAACGGATTTGCTTTTCCACTGGAGCTCACTCAGTTGATCCAGCAGTAGAATGCATTGATGTAGATACTAGTCCAGAAACAGAATCAGGGGAACAACAACAACAACAATCCACCATCACCACCACCTGTTGATCACTTAACCCGTTTTCTTAGGCTGAATCCGCCGGTGTTCTCCAGTAGCACCGAGCCGATTGTTGCATATGATTGGCTTCGCAAGATAGCCAGGGAGTTGACCACTGCAGGATGCATAGATGCGGAAAAGGTGCGATTTGCCGCACATTCTTTTGAGGGACCCGCAACATCATGGTGGGAGAATTTCACAGCCACTTATCCAGCAGACACTGTCACATGGGATCAGTTTCAGCAGGCTTTTCATACTGCCCATGTTTCAGCAGGAGCTATGGCCATGAAGAAGCGTGAGTTTCGCAACTTGCGCCAGGGAGGAAGAACAGTTGGCCAGTATGTGGATGATTTCAGTAAGCTAGCACGTTATGCCCCAGATGACATCGCTACGGGTGCAGCTAAGCAAGAGAAGTTTCTGGAAGGGCTAATGATGAGCTCAGCGTGCAGTTGATGGTAGCAAGTTTCAACAACTACCAGGAGTTGGTAGACCGTGCTCTCATGATTGAAGGGAAGTAGTAGCAGATTGAAAACCGCTAGAGGAAGTATGGACAAGGGAAGTACAATTCTGGAGCTCAGCAGAAGCCCCGTTTTACTCCGAAGTCAGGAGGACAGTTTCAGCATACCCATGGAGGAGGTAGCTCGCACAATCACAATGGTCCCAAGAATGGTACCGGGAATGGAGGAAGTAGTAGCCAGAACCGTACCAACCCCTCAACACCAGCCAAGAAAGATCTGAGTCAAGTCACTTGTTTTAAGTGCCAGAAGACCGAACATTACGCCAATGAATGTCCTGAAGGCTAGACTGGGAATGGCAATGGAAGCTCTGGGAAGAGCCAAAACCTTTCAACAGAGGACAAGTGAACCACGTTAGCATGGAGGGGGTTGAAGATCAGCCAGATGCAGTAATAGGTAAGTTTTTGGTTAAGTCATTTACTACACTCGTTCTTTTTGATACTGGTGCATCGCATTCATACATATCAAGGGGATTTGTGGATAAGTATAGACTGCCCACTAGGGTTCTAAAAACACCCATGCTAGTAACCTCACCAGCAGCAGAGTATATGGCTAGTTGAGGATGCTTTCAATTTCTGTTGGGTATAGGCAAGCATGTTTTCCCCTCGGATTTAATCATTTTGGAATCCCAAGGTTTGGATGTGATTCTGGGTAAGGATTGGCTATCAATGTATGGAAGAAACATGGATTGCGTCAGTAAGTCGATTCTGCTTACTACCCCAGAAGGGAAAAGGATAAAGTATGTATCAAGGCATGAGCCAAGGAGGATGCACGTAAATTCCTTATCAGGAGTTGTGCAGGAGGAAGTACCAGTAGTGAAGGATTTTCCGGATGTATTTACAGAGGAGTTGCCAGGCATGCCACTAGACAGAGACATTGAGTTTTTGATTGAGCTTTTGCCAGGAACATGTCCAATATCCAAGAGACCATACAGGATGCCCACAAAAGATTTGGAGGAGATTAAGAGTCAGATTAAGGAGTTACTAGATAAAGGATACATTCGCCCAAGTTCTTCACCTTGGGGATCACCAGTACTTCTAGTGGAGAAGAAGGACGGATCGTTAAGGATGGTTGTGGATTATCGAGGATTAAATGCGGTAACCATCAAGAATAAGTACCCACTGCCAATGATCAATGATCTGTTTGACCGACTACAAGGAGCAGAGGTGTTTTCCAAGATCGATTTGCGATCAGGATACCATCAGTTGAAGATACGAGAACAGGATATACCCAAGACAACTTTTACCACTAGGTATGGGCTGTACGAGTATACCGTTATGTCATTTGGTCTGACTAACGCACCTGCATATTTCATGAACATGATGAACAAAGTATTTATGGAGTTCCTGGATAAGTTCGTTGTGGTGTGCATTGATGACATCATGGTCTACTCGAAGAACGAAGAGGAGCATAAGGAGCACTTGCGTTTGGTATTGGAGAAGCTTAGAGAACACCAGTTATATGCCAAGTTTAGCAAATGTGAGTTCTGGTTAAAGGAAGTTGGATTCCTCGGACATGTTATATCCGGAGAGGGTATAGCAGTAGACCCCACCAAGGTTGTCACCGTGACTAATTGGGAAGCACCAACGACAATTGGGGAGATCAGAAGTTTTCTTGGACTGGCAGGATACTACCAGAGATTCATTGAGAATTTTTCAAGGATTGCAAAGCCCATGACGGAGTTGTTGAATAAGGATACCAAGTTCAATTGGACTGAGGAATGTGAGGCCAGTTTCTAGGAATTGAAGAAACATCTAGTTACCTCACCAGTGTTGATTCTGCCAAATCAGACTAAGGATTATGAGGTGTATTGCGATGCTTCACGTCGAGGACTTGGAGCAGTACTTATGCAGGAAGGAAGAGTTGTTTCGTATGCGTCACGACAGCTTAAACCTCACGAGTTAAATTATGCCACACATGATTTGGAGTTAGCAGCCGTAGTGCATGCATTGAAGACATGGAGACATTTTCTTATCGGAAATCATTGTGAGGTGTACACGGATCACAAGAGTTTGAAATACATCTTCATGCAAAAGGAGTTAAATCTCAGGCAAAGGAGATGGTTGGAACTCATCAAGGATTATGATATGAGATTGTAGTATCACCCCGAAAAGGCTAACGTAGTAGCCGACGCGTTGAGTCGTAAGAGTCATGTTAATACACTCA
Source organism: Triticum dicoccoides (assembly GCF_002162155.2). Lineage (NCBI taxonomy): Eukaryota > Viridiplantae > Streptophyta > Magnoliopsida > Poales > Poaceae > Triticum > Triticum dicoccoides. Next base: position 304,313,212 of record NC_041391.1, read on the forward strand.
TGACCGCAGGACTACCAAAGGAGTTAGCCGAGGATTTTTGCGAGCTATGTTTGGAGATAGTTCTGAGAGGCTATGTAGCAACAATGGAAATTCAGTCGACTTTGGTGGATAAGATCAGAGAAGCTCAAAAGACCGATAAGGAGATTGCTGAGATAAAGGAGAGGTTGAGCAAAGGAAAAGCCAAGGGATTCCGTGAGGATGAGCACGATACCCTCTGGTTTGAGGACCGCGTTTATGTACCCAATGACCCTGAGATCAGGAAGTTGATTTTGCAAGAGGCCCATGATTCGTTGTATTCAATTCACCCAGGGAATACCAAGATGTACTTGGATTTGAAGGAGACTTTCTGGTGGACCGGAATGAAGAAAGACATTGCCGAGCATGTAGCAGTTTGTGATGTATGTCAGAGGGTAAAGGCAAAGCATCAGAAGCCAGCAGGATTGTTGCAAACATTGCCGATACCCGAATGGAAGTGGGATAAACTAGGCATGGATTTTATTACGGGATTTCTCAAGACTCGTTCAGGCTATGACTCGATTTGGATGGTAGTCGATCGTTTGACGAAGGTAGCTCATTTCATTCTAGTGAAGACTACTTACACCAGTGCCATATTGGCCAAGATTTACAGGACCAGGATCGTATGTCTGCATGGAGTTCCAAGGAGCATTGTATCAGATAGAGGAACCCAGTTCACCTCAAAGTTCTGGAATCAGTTGCACGAAACCTTGGGTACCAGGCTAGAGTTCAGTATCGCTTTTCATCCGCAGACAGATGGACAGACCGAAAGAGTCAATCAGATTTTAGAGGACATGCTGAGAGCTTGTGCGCTAGATTATGGATCTAGTTGGGACGACAATTTGCCGTATGCGGAGTTCTCTTACAACAACAGTTATCAATCCAGTTTGAAGATGGCCCCTTTCGAAGCCTTATACGGAAGGAGGTGCAGAACCCCGTTGTCTTGGGACGAAGTTGGAGACCGTCGGTTGTTTGGACCAGATCTGATTAAGGAGTCTGAACTAAAAGTGAAATTGATTTGCGACAGGCTCAAGGTAGCCCAGTCCAGGCAGAAAAGCTATGCTGATGCAAAACGCAAGGAGACAGTTTACGAAGTTGGGGATAGAGTTTATCTTCGGGTATCTCCACTTCGGGGAGTTAAGCATTTTGGTGTTAAAGGAAAGTTAGCGCCACGTTTTGTGGGACCATACAAAGTTTTGGAAGGTATGGGAGAGGTTGCCTACAAATTGGAATTGCCTGAGGGATTGTCAGGAGTTCACGACGTGTTTCACGTTTCCCAGTTGAAGAAGTGCCACGTAGAGATGGCCGATATACCACTAAGAGATACAGTGCCACTATATGCGATTCAGTTGGACAGTGATTTGACCTATGAGGAGAAACCAATTAAGATTCTTGAGTATGCCAGCCGAGTCACCCGCAGCAAGGTTATCAAGTTCTATAAGGTTCAGTGGAGCCACCACACCGAGGATGAAGCCACCTGGGAGCGAGAGGAAGATTTGCTGAAGGACCACCCTCACCTATTTTCTAGCCAACCCGAATCTCGAGGGCGAGATTCATCTTAAGGGGGGTAGGTTTGTAACATCCCAAATTTTCAATTTGGAATGTCATACATAGATCAATATTGCATATCATATTTTATTTGCATTTTGCCTCGATCCTAGAAATTGTACGCAACTCAAGGACCCATGGAGAGAGTTTGGGATTTCGTTATTTTCATATTTGAGTTTTTCTCAAAATCTTGAAAATAGGATCATTTGATTTTATTTATTTTATCTTCAATTATTTCGATCATTAAAATATGAGAGAGGGAATAAAATGACTTTCCCAAAATAAAGAAATAATGAGAATTTAATAAATAAAAAATCAAATAAAGTTTATTTTGATGTTTTGGTGATTTTATTTGAATTTAATAAAAATTGCATGATTTTCAAAATTTCATTTTAGGACCAAAAAAATGTTCATCTCGTTCTAAATATTTTATTTGGACAACAAAAAATTATTTTGGTATTTTTAGATTTTTATTTATTTTTCTAGATTTTTTTTCAGTTCGGCGTAATTATTTAAAAAAAACTCCCCGTGCCCGATTGGGCCGAAGCCCAGCCGTACCAGGCCGGCCCGCCCGCGCCACCGCCTTTCCCCGCAGTGCCGCCGCTGGACTCGGGAGTCCGAGCCGCCGCCGCCGCCGCCCGACCCCTTCCCCAAGTCGGAGCATCCCCCCCTATATAAG
>NC_041391.1:304315989-304408889 GCF_002162155.2 Triticum dicoccoides
ACACCCCGCCGCCGGAGCCGAGCCGCCATGCTGCCTCGTGTCGCCGCCGCCGTCGCCTGCAGCCACCGCCGCACCCCGCCGCCCCTAGCCAACGCCGCCGGAGCCGCCTCGCCCCGCCGGAGGACTTTGCCGGAGGTACCGCCCGAGCTGCCGCCGACGCCGGTTTCTTTGAATCAAAAATCACTTCGGTTTTTTTAGAAAACCCTAGAATTTTTTATTTATTTTATTAGATCGGTTTTTTCAGTTTATTTATTTAGCGAGCGTTCGCTCGTTCATTCGTTTTAACGGACGTATGCGTCTTTTAGATCCAGTTAACGAACGTTCGTTTGTTAATCCGTTCGTTGTTTTCTTTTTCTCGGATTTATTCCGCGATTTTTCTGATCGCGATTTCTGATCCGATTTTCATTTTAGTTTATCTTTCCGCTCGTTTATCAGAATCAGGCGATTCAAGCGCCTAGAGTTTCGTCTCGAAACCCTCTTTCCGAATAACCTACTCAAACCAGATTTTGCTTCTGTAAAATGTGACTTAGGTCCAGATTAGTAAACGAAGCTTGTTTCTTTCGCCGTTTGAGTTTTGTTTCTCGTTTGATTTGATTCTTTTTGCAAACCGGAGTTCTTGAGTTGAACTTTCTGGTTAGATCTTCTTATTTGAGTTTTACCCATGCATTATATGAGTTCTTATTGTATGCTTGTTTGTTTGTTTGCTTACGATAGAGTACCCGGATTGCGCCGCTTGCTACTTCGAATCCCTAGGTTACGCGGATCATCAGCAAGGCAAGAAACACTTTGATCATATCTCTTTACTACCCAGTTTTTATGCATTATATCCATCCTCAAACATTGCATGATTAGGATTTAATTAAATTGTTGGTTTTGGGAAGTAGATGAGGTAGTACCTATTACCTGTTTTATTATCAAACCCTTGGGAGTTACTTCTACGTTTTCTTATTATGCCATGCTATGCTAGTAGACGTGGATTGGGTGAGTGAATTTTCCATGACAGATGTGAGATTGCTAATTAATGGTTTATTTAAGGTGGCAACTTTAATACACATCTAGGTGGATTGAGGCACTTGGGTATTCCAGGATTGCCTGTTTGTTTTTGGACCGCCACCCAGGCTCAAAGGGATCATAAGATTATTCATGCTAGAAACTTTCGTGTGCAGCCACATGCTATTATGGGCTCTAGCATAGTTGACTAAGTCGTGTGAACTCTTACAGTGGTAGACTAGCATATGTAGGGGAAAGTAGGTGTACCGGTCTACCCATTGTAAGGTGCTAGCGCTTCTGAAAGACTATGTCTCAATCATTCGTTTCTCAAACACCATGTAGTGCGAGAAAACCAACGGAGGAGATAGAGTCATGTGGGGAAAAGTGCGCAAACCTCTGCAGACTGTACAAACTAATCATGAATAGCCGTGTCCTCGGTTATGGACATCTTGAGTATCTAGTACTTGGATTATCATGTGAATCTCATCATGTTACTTTAATTAATATTGTTGGGTTTGTTTAATGATGATGCTTAATTGGGATTGAGGATGCTGTCAACCATTCTCAATGTTTAACAACCACCATGATAGTTAAATAATTTATTCCTTTGTAGTAGGGAAAAACTGGCTTTACGCAAAAATTGTAACCATAGAGCTATCCACCAAGCCATATATTCATGTAGTATAGATTTACTCTTTCATTATTCTCTTTGTGTTACTTTGCCAGCATATTCCATGTGCTGACCCGTTTTCGGGCTGCAACGTTCATGTTGCAGACTTTTCAGACGACGAGTAAGATGCCTTAGGATCGTGGTTCTATACTCAGTGATGTCGTTGGAGTTGATGGACTCACTTATCTTCCAAGCCTTCCGCTGTTATCGTTATTAGATGGCCTTAAGCCATATTTATTGTAATAAGTTCTCTTTTGAGACATTTGATGTAATAAGTGTGTGATTGCTACTCTGTTATAAATCCTTCAAGTACTGTGCATGTCAGCATTACTGATCCAGGAATGACAATGATGCACAGAGATCAGACTGTTTGAGGTCTGGTCGCTACACCATGTGCATATTGGATTCAAGCTAGGATGATCAATGAACTACTATCTACCTTCAATTGGTATCTAGTACATCCATCCAATGATATCTCGGTAACAATTATCTATTCATGCTTTCCCCTCTTGCATTCAACCTTGTGTAGGTTGTATCTTGGCATGATATTCATTTCATATCTTGTGATACTTTTTTTCTTTCTCAAAGCATCCCAACGATGATCTCTTGTTGCTAGTTGCGATGCCTTTGATGGGTGTGTGTTTGGACTTCATTTATATTCAATAAGACCATATACAGCCAAGTGCTATGCTTTCAAGCAAATATCTTATTGGTATATTTATGACTTCCTTGTGGATATCTTGTTCCTTCGTATTGTAACTATTTCGGGTGTACATCCTTCCTTGTAGATATATATATCATCATGATTTCGTCTAAATAGAACCTTATACACTTGAGAGAAATTACATCTCTAGTTGATATCCTTTCTTTCATGTCCACCTTGTCTTCCGTATGTTATTTCTTTGGTGGCTCCGTGAAAGCTTTTGCCTTGAGTGCGTGTCCTCTATCATTGCATCTTGTTGCACTCTTGTGTGGTGAAGATTATTTTCCTCTTGCTTATCTTTACGAGGCTTTTGCCATCTTAATTGGTATCCCTCATCTTGATGAGCCTCTCTTCGTCTATCCTCACCACGGGTTGTCACAAGCATAGGTTCTCTTTTGCTTATTAGTAAGCTTGTGAACCCATTTGCCAGTTGTGTGTGGGAATGATATGCCTTGCACTGTGTGCCTCATTCTTTCAAGACTATGTTGATGCTTAATGCTCATCCTAATTTTAGTCTTCTCAAGTGCTTCGCCATGACTCACACACATTATTTTGGTTGAGCCTATTCTTAAGTTGCCTCTTTCACATGTTGCTCAACCATGTGCTTGTTGCAAGCGCTAGGCTTTGTTTCCTATATGCTCACTTGCACTGGATGTGAGTTACTATTGATTTTGGGGGAGCTATGATCCTATTTTGTGCACTTTGTATTCAAATACAAAATTTCTTATATGTGCACAAATCATGGGGAGCTTCTCTAGTTTCTTTAGAACACTCCTTTGCGCTTATCATAATATCTTTATTCTTGTGGCATGTAGGATCATTGGTCTAGTTGGTTCAACTGATATCCGTTGATTGCTTGCTTCAATTGGTATCTTCGGATTGCTTGTGTCTCTCTTTGTTATGTCTTTGTGGCATATCTTTCTTTTGCAATCTTTGGGCCTCAATATAGTTTGTCTTCCTCCAAGTATTTACCATTGGATATGTGTATTGCATTCCACTCTCTTTTTGAGAGATACACAATTTATGGAGGAACACTGTTTATTTTGGCCTTCTAAGCTTTTCACCCATTGTAGCAATCGATGCCAATGGGGAGGAGTTTCAGAGAGTTTTGTGGAGAAGTCTTCTGAGTTTTCTCCTTGCTTTGGTTTTGGTTCCTAAGCTTTTGCGTCTTATTCTCATGCATCATTGGTTGTTGCATTGCATGGTGATGCCTAATTCCTTGTATAAACTCTCTTGAAAGTGATTGTCATCAATTACCAAAATGGGGGAGATTGAAAGAACATGCGGTGCCCCCATGTTTGGTTTTGGCAATTGATGACAATCTCTATGGACTAATAGTTGTCTTGAGTTATATTTGAAGGATTTGTCCATAGGCTTTTCTTGAAGTCCATGTGTTGGTTTCAAGGAGTTTATGAGTTGACCAAGGTGCTATTAAGGAATTATCCAAAGATTGGTCATGTGAGTGTTGAGCTTATTGCAAGCATGTCTTGAAGAAGAAGGTTGTGTGATCATTCATGTTTACCTTCAAGACATCATCCAAATGAAGAGAGTTGCAAAGATTCAAGGTTGATCAAGACTAAGTCAAGAGTGAATCAAGTTGATCAACTCACAAAGCGTAGAAGATGTACCAAGAAGGATCAAGTGATCCCATTGTATGGTAAGCATTGTCCATTGCACTTTGTGTACTAACCCATGGTATATGTGAGAGTTCTATGTGGGGTTAGGTACGTATCCATGGGCTTGCGTTAAGAGGAAGATATTTAACAACCCATGGAAAGGATGACATCAAGTGGTGATCGTCATCAAGATTACCGTGTGCAAGTTCAAGTGGAGCATCATGAAGAGATCAAGTGCTTGAATCTTGCCATCCATTGTGGTGTCAATGGACTTGTGAAGATGTGCCGAAGAGTGGCTCACCCATAGTGAACTATGGGGGAGCAATCATCTAGTCTTCATCGAGCCAAAGCAATCAAGAAAGGTGGTCCAACTTGAGGGAGTCAAGATCGTCATCATCTAGCTCAAGTGGACCATGTGCAAGGCAAAGGTTTGCCCTTGATAGGTTTTCTATTTTACCGGTCTCGTGGTGGTAGTTGGGAGACCGGGTTATAGGATCGTTTGCCATACTATCAAGGGGGGCTCTCAAGTTGGTAGCTTGATCGTATCATTAGTAGAGAGCTCAAACCATTGCATCCTTGCATCATGTTTCTTGGTTCTTGTTTGGTTATGTTTGTGAGTCTTAGAGCTTATAGTCATCTTGATGACAAGCTTGAGTTCATCGAAAATGGAGTTCGCATGCGTCTTCTATGATGTTTTTGGTGTTGGAGGTTTTACCGGTCTTATCCGAGGAAGGGTTCTCACCATTTTCTTATGGGCCTTTTATAATTTGCTTCTTATTGATATTTCTTTAAATATTGTGTTAGCCCTTGTCGCTAGCTTTCCAACAAACTTGGTTTCATCAAGTTCGGTGTCCGTTTGCAAAAGTTGTGGCAGTTTTGGTGTTCTGAAATGGCTGCGGCGGTACTACCGCGAATTGGAGCGGTTGTAATTTTTTGCTACCGCTCCAGAGCGGTACTACCGTGGCTCCTACAGCGGTAGTACCGCTCTGGACCAAAAACTTGTCCCAAGTCCTGCGGTGGTAGGCCCAGATGTAATTTTTTAGTACAGCTCGCAAGCAGTAGTACCGCTACCCTTAGCAGTAGTACCGCTACCCCTAGCGGTAGAACCGTGAGGTCAAGCGGTACTACCGCTCCGACGGTTCTTCTGGCCTTTTTGCCTCCTCGTTGTTGTGTTTCAAAGGGGTACTACTGCCCTAGCGGTAGTACCGCTCCTTGGAGCGGTAGTACCGCTCTGTGCGGGCTGTGAGCATAACGGTTGGATTTTTTCCCACCTATAGAAGGGGGTCTTCTTCCCCAATGAACCTTATCCTTTTAGCTCGTGTTCTTCCCCCACTGTTGACCTTCTTCGAGCTTTCTAACTCTCAATCCCTCCTATGATTCTTGCTAGTTCTTTAGGGAAAAGAAAGAGGAGATCTAGATCCACGTTTCCACCAATCACTTTCTCCTCTTAGTGAGGGGAGCCCCTTGGATCTAGATCTTGGAGTTCTTCGTGTTCTTCTTTCATTCTTCCTCTCATTTTCCTCCCTAGCATTAGTAGCTTTGGTGGGATTTGGGGGAGAAGAACTTGGGCACTCCGTGTGCCCTTGCCATTGCATTTGGTGCATCGGTTTGAGTTCTCCACGGTGATACGTGGAAGTGAAGTTTGAGAAGCTTATTACTCTTGGGTGTTTGGGCACCCTAGAGCTTGTTGCTCTTGGGTGCCTTGGCGCCCTAGATGGTTGGTGGTGTTCGGAGCTCAATCATTGTGGTGTAAAGCTCCGAGCAAGCGTCGGGGTCTCCAATATGGTAGTGGATATCACCCCGAGCAATTTGACGTGTTCCGGTGACCGCCCCCAAGGGTTGCCAAAGTGTACGGGTTCGGTGACCGCCCCCAAGGGTTGCCATTTGTACGGGTTCGGTGACCGCCCTCAAGGGTCACTTAGTGGAATCACGGCATCTTGCATTGTGCGAGGGCGTGAGGAGATTACGGTGTCCCTAGTGGCTTCTTTGGGAGCATTGTGCCTCCACACCGCTCCAAACGGAGATTAGCATCCGCAAGGGTGTGAACTTCGGGATACATCATCATCTCCGCGTGCCTCAGTTATCTCTTACCTGAGCCCTTTACTTATGCACTTTACTTGGTGATAGCCATATTGTTCTTTTTCATATATCTTGCTATCACATAGTTACTTATCTTGCTTAGCATAAGTTGTTGGTGCACATAGGTGAGCCTAGTTATTGTAGGTTTTGTGCTTGACAAATTAACCATTAGGTTTATTCCGCATTTGTTCATGACTCAACCGTAATTATTTTAAAGCGCCTATTCACCCCGCCCCTCTAGGCGACATCCTCGATCTTTCACCATATTTTATCATGCATTTCAAGCTCTTCGTTCGATATGTTAAATGCGTGTATGAATTACAAGATATAGGGGGAGATCTCCATGATACTACTCTTCAAATGTGCATTACTTCAAAAGCAAATTCCTTACTATGCACATCTTCAGGGGGAGTTCTTCTATATCTTGCAATCAAATTCCTCAATATTGAGCTCTTTCAATTCATATGTTTATCCCTGGTGAAAACTTAACCTATATTGTCATCAATCACCAAAAAGGGGGAGATTGTAAGTGCATTTAGTGCCCCTTTGTGATTTTGGTGTATTGAAGACTTATAGGTTAAGGGACTAATATGTTTTTGAGTGTACACAGATTCTATAAGTCAATGAGGAGTTTGATATTTACAGTGAAAGTCGACCCCTAAAAATGAATGTCTTCGGCTGAAGACTTTGGTTCTCCTGAAGACTTTGAAAGTGAAGAAATTGGTGTGACCGTGAAGACTTGGATATTCATGCTAGGACTATGAAGCATGAAGACTTTTGTTTTCGGAGTTTCTTTCTTCTTCTTCTTGAGTCATAGGAAACACCGTACTGCTAAAGGGGGTCGAGGTAATACTAAGGAAACTGATTTCCAAGTGATGCTCATCTCAAAATCCTACACCTACCCAATCCTTCGAGTAAAGCCATTGGAAATCTCATATTAGTTCAGTCAGAGACGAAGATCTTTTGGTCTCTGAGGAATTTGTTCTAACTTAGGAGTTAGGAATTCGCCAGTGCAGATTGCCTACATAGTGAGGAACATGATAGCCCTGAGGAATTTGAACGTCAAATCCGACCGTTGATGTGCCACGCGCTAGCTGTCCAAAATATCCTGCGACCAAACAGTCATATCATTGAAGGGCATTTATGTCTTATCATGTCAGGCTGCTCCCTAGGCTATAAATAGCCGCCCCTACAACCACTAGCTGGTTGGCTGCTCCGAGAGAAACTGGCACTTGCCATTTGAGAGCATCCCATCCTCTGAGGACTTTGAGCGAATATCATCGAGTGGCGAAAATCCAAATCCCAAACCCAAACCTACAAACCCAAAGTGATTGAGCATCACTGAAGAGATTGTTCCTATGTGGAACAAATGCTTATTACCTTTGAGGACTGTGTATCCTCCAGATGGTTAGGCATCATGGTCTGAGCATCCAAGAGGAATTGTGGATTGCCGAGTGACAGAGTCTGTGACGGTTTGGAAGTCACCTGTGAAGACTTACCACTACTGTTGGGCGAGCTCTGTGTGATCTTAGCTCAAGGAGAATACAGTGAGGACTGTGTGTCCGGGACTGTGTGTCCTCGAGTTTAAATACTCAGCCGCTCCAACCAGACGTACAACTGTCACAACAGTTGGAACTGGTCTACCAAATCATTGTCTTCACCAAGCCTACTGGTTTTATTTCCTCAACCCTTGCATTTCTTCAATTATGTGTTGATGAACCTGATCATTACTCTTTGAAGACTTTGACTGAAGATTTTCTCTAATTCCTTAATCCTAATTCTTCAGTCACTTTGTCTTCATCCTGCTTATCCTGTGTATATGCTTTTTGTACTCTGTGTTTTTTTATTTCATCATGATGACTATGTTGTTGCTTTGTTATGCTTATACCTGAGTACTTATTCTACTGCAAGTAGTTCTTCGCTTAGGAATTTCCTCACCCTGAAATTCCTCAGTGAAGAATTCATAAAAATCACCTATTCACCCCCATCTAGTCAACGTAACGCACTTTTAGAAAGGTTGCCATCGTAGCGATCAGTTGAGTTGCCATGATACCATAACAAGACGTCTTAGAGGAGGGTGACTCATAGAATTATCCCTTAGGTGGCAAAAGGAATTACTTTTGATTCAGAGAACATTGAAATTCTCTATACCAAACTGAGGTAATTCCCAAATGATCATTTGAGGGAGTTCGAGGGGACGGCATACTCGGATTTGGATGGGTGATGTGGACTACCTTGTTGAAGACAACGCAATGGATGATTTTGCTTATCATCGGAAATGGATAGAACCCGTGGTAGGACCACTTTGAGGATGATCCTGACCAGTAATTACCGAGAAGGGTAGTCCATGGTAGGATGGCCCAATGGTGGTGCAAGCTGGAAATAAAAAGCAAATGCTGGGAATGATTCTAGTAACTAGGGAGAAGCTCAACAATAGAGAGTGATTCCACTGTTTGAATGGTTATAGTAGATTCGACGAAACTGGGAGCAATCCCAGTTGGTGCCGACGACAACACTAGTGCTTGCGCGTGCTCTCAAGAACTTGATCATTTCCATATTCATCAAGGTTTTACCAATATCCATGTCAAGGATCCTGGCAACACAACATACTACCATGATCAATAGTGATGGACGAAACAGATGCAAAGGGAGATAACACCTTCTCAGATTTTACCTTAGCGAGGCCAAGAGATCAAAATCTAGATGATCGACCGAGAGACATTTATCACACCGCATCTAATGTTCTCCTTGATGTGCTAGCATAACCCATTCATTGATATGGTTTGATATCTAGAACATCAAGTAAAAGGTCGGACTTCAGGAGCACGAGAATCCAAAGGAACAACCACGGAAGTAAATCCAACGAAATCCTTATGGAGAGTTGGCCAACTTCCTCAATCAAGATACTACAATAATAGGTTTTCCGGCTATTGTGTTGGACATGGCATCCATTTTACCGGTTACAAAGATAGCCATATTATACTTCTTGGGAAATGTTCCAACAATCGTCTCTGCCTGACATTCAGATTTGGTTGGGTCAGAACATGTTGTCCCAAACAAACATGAGCTGGTTCTGCTACACACATGTGAACATGTTGTCCCGAACAAACATTGCCACATAGTAGTCTTACAACGAAACACTACCGAGTTCTGGGTGGGAACCATCAATGAGGATATCGAAGTCCTAACATAAGTCCGGATTAGCTCTTATGAAGGGACTTCTTTTCCTTGAACAATTCAATAAATGGCTTGGTGTGCTAGGGATACGTATAGAACGAAGATGACCAGTCTATCAGACCATATAATACTTCACAGGTGCATGACTGACTTGGGATGATTCCAAAGGAAAGAAAAACAATCTTTCTCGAGCTCATGGCACCAACTTGCACCAAATACACGTGAATCAGAGCAAGTCACCTCTTCCATTCAACATATGCTTCATGAACGGGACATGAAGAGAATGCTTATAAAGTTTCCAATAATAGTTGGATGTTCAACACAAATCGTGGAGAAGATAACAATGTTGCTGATGGGCTCAACAACAATTCATCAAATGCAGAAACAGAGAGAGATAGAGAATGCTTTTAATGACTTGAGACTCCCTCTCCTAGGCTCCCTCTAGGCGATCACCGCCGGTGGCCACTCCGGCCCCGGCGGCCACCCCTCAGACCGCCGGTTGCCACTCTGGTGCCAGAGGCCACTGCCCTCCTGCCACTTGTCACTCCGAGGGTGGCAGCCATCAACCAGTCTCTGGTCTATTTATGGGAAGAGTTGCTGCTAGGATGGACATGGATCCTCCTTCATTGAACTTTGCTCGAGGTAAACATTTTCAACATTCAATGAGGAAAAAGTTTAGTCATCTAGTGGTGTTTTCGCCTGGTTTTCGTCAACGAGAGTTCATTTTGGTGGTTTCCTTCTGCCGTGCTCGTTTCCGGTTGGATTGTCATACGGTTAGTATCACGTTGCAATCATGTTTTGGTGGTTATCCCCAAGGTTTCTGTGTGCTTCATCTCAAGGACAGAACATTCAAGTTTTCTGTTGCCTCAAAAGCAGTGGGTTTTGAAATCTATAATCATGGCCGGGTGGTTGAGAAGGATTTTGAGTTAGTGTTCAATCTTTGGGGCTTTGGAGGACCTAACTGGCTTCGTGAAGAGCAGCTTTTTTATCGTGAGGAAGAAGCTTCTTGGACATTGGTCACTAGTGGACCGCGCCCGCGATCTGCCGCCGGCAGAGTCTCCGGCGATCAATCCTGGCAGTCAGTTTTTGCCCGGTTGGCGAATATTCCGACCACCAGCAATAATGTGGCCACGGACAATAATGTGCCCTCAATGCCCAATATTAATTCCTCAGGAGAGGATCACGCAGCGGCTATGTCGGGCGGGAATCTGGGTCGTTCAAATATCTCGTTACAGTGCTACGCGTGTGGCAAGATGGGCTACTTTGCTCGGGTGTGTCACGAGACTCGCCTTCCTGGGCTTTTCCCTTCTCTGCGGTTTGCTACTTTCCCGAACCCACCAAATGAGGCTTGGGACTTGGACGCGGTCCAGGACTGTTTCAAGTCCACTAGCCTGGCCCGCGACCCCTTGCTAGTTTCCTCTTTTAGCGAGCTCTGTTTGGGAACTTTTCCTAATTTCCAGCCTCGTTTTGCACTTGCCTCCTCAACTTCTCCGCACTGCTCCTCTGTTTCACCACAGTGCCCAAACTCTGCTCCCGTCACCTTGAGCTTGACATCGCCGGCGACTGCTCGTTCTTCTGCGGCTCCAATGGCCAACATTCCAATCGACCCACGCCCATTCATGCCCCATGGCTTCGACATTTAGCAGGTCCCTGGGTGCAATGGTGTGGCTCGGGTGGTGCTGCCACAGCGTCCTCGTCGCCATGACGATTGGGCGATTGCGACCATCCATGCTCTTCCCGCCGATGCTCCATTCCCCAATGTAAGAGATGTTCTTGAGGAGTTTATTGTTGAGCATAGACAGTTGGGGTTGCGACACATTCAGCACTGCCCGTTCGGAGAGGCATATGTTCGGCTCACGAGGGTTAGGGATAGGGATAAGTTGGTGCTCGATAGTCCCCATGAATTTGGTGATGTGTTTATTAGTTTTGTGAGGCACGATGAGGGCAGAAACCACAGGAGGGTTCACTTCAATAAAACTTTGTGGTTGCTTCTGACGGGAGTTCCGTTTGATTTCCGCAACACTGAAGATTTAGCATGTGCTGTCAGTAAGTTTGGCCGCATGATCTCCTGGGACAAGGAGGATGATCACATGGGTTGCATTGTAGTCAAGGCAAGAGTTATGAACTTGGATATCATTCCAAAAAGTATGCGCTGGTCTGAAGGGGATGAATTTGAGGAAGATGGATGGTCTTGCTCCATTGAAGTGCTGGCAAGTGAGCTCCTTGGTGGAGGCCCTACAAATGAGGATCCTTTTCCTCCTACCAATGAGGACCCACATCCTTTACCTGAAAATGCTGAGCCTGCTGAGGGTCTTCATAATGATGCAGTCAACAACAATGATATGGTTGTTCAGGTTGTAGAGAATTGGGATAACTGGGAAGAGACCAGCAAAACAATGAGAATGCTGATCTTGAAGATCTAATGGATGTTGTGCAGCAGGAAGAAATGGCCTGGGCAGATGGAGAAGAACTGCTTCCAGCACCTAGCAATAGTACTTTATCTTCAGACATGTCTTTCTCTGAAGGAGACAACTCAAATATGCTTTTGCCCCTGTTGCTGTGGAAGTTATTCATCCTAGGGCTGCAATACCTGCTATTATTCATTCTCCTGCCATTGTGATTGCTAATGGGCTGCAGAACATAATTCAAGCATATCAGTCAGATGATGAGGAACTTCCTTTATTGCAAGAGCAGATCCAGGATGTTGCTTTGGTTGAGGCTGTTCTGCATGATCAGGTTGTTGCAGACCAACTTCAACATGTTGCTTCCAATTCTCATGAAGCACATGTTATTGCTGATGTTTTTGCATCTATGCATGTGGCGCCTATCCCACCTGTACTGCTAGAAGCAGCTTTGGAGCCTGCTCTGATTTCTGATTTACCTTTGAGTACTAGTGGGTCATCAAATGAAGTCTTGGATTGGAGTACTGAGCATGTTAATACTGCTAGAGGAAGTTTGCAGCAAGTGGAGAACCTAGAGGATCTTCAGTGAAGGATCCAAGGTAATTGGGTTAACCAAATAAATGAATACTTTAGCATGGCACCTTCTCTTCTTGTTTTGAAATGTATTCAGATGGCTGCTGCTGCTAAAATGAACATCTTGTTTTTCAAGAAGGCATGTTACTGTGGAAACAACACTTTAAAGAGCAATCTTTGGAAAGCAGGAGCTCTTTCTCTACCAACATTCCTGTAAGTTGGTTTAACTTTATTGTTCACCTGCTTCTGTCCCCTGATGAGTTTGCATGGACTATCAATATGTTAAAATCTGGAATGTGGGAACTGTTCACTGTTGTGGAGAATATGGATCAAGCCATTCTGTTTCATATACCTGACAAGTGTCCTACCTCTCATGCACCTATTTGTCAGGCCATGGAGGAAGGTTCTCAGGACAAGGGCAAAGAAAACATTGGAGTGGCTGCCAATATGCAAGATGTGGAGTCACAGGCCCTACTGCAGCCTTTTTGTCAAGACAACTTGAGGAAGAGAAGAAGTGGAAAAACTCCACTAGTGGAAACAGAGGTAAGGAGAAGTGATAGAATTAAGAAAGACAATGCTGGTTACAAGAGAATCTCCTGCTCTAATAATAATTGTCTACCTTGCAATGTTGTCCCTCCCACCATACAAAAATCAGTTGTTAAAAACCTCACTGCCTCTTTCTGTAAGGTTGCTGAGGGGGAGCTGGAGGACAAGTTGGGCAAGAAGCCCAAGAGAAGACAAGAGGAAGTTTTGGACAAGGTGCCCTTGGCCAAAGGAGAAGGACATACATCCAACTCTTCATAATGTTTAGGGCCCTTATTTGGAGTGTTGTGTTGAGGGATTGTGTGTGTAGTCCCCCACCACCTAGTTTGGAGCTGCTTTTGAATGATGTAAGACTTGGCTATTGGCACTTTACGAACCATGTATGTCTGGCGATGTTCTCTCTTATTACTACTTCCATGCTTTATGATTGGATGCTCTGCTGGAATTATGATATGCTGTGGATCAGGGCAATGTGCCAGTTCTTTTAATGATGATCAAGTGCTGGTGCTTGATCTCTAGTACAAAACCTCCATATGTTTCCATGAATAACACAAACAGAAGCTGGAATATTCTAAATTGGAACATTAGAGGTATGAATTCTGAGGACAAATGGTTGGCTTTAAGGCAGAAGATTGATGAGAGTGACTGCAATATTTTGTGTCTTCAAGAAACCAAGAGAGAGACTTTTGACACAGCTTACTTAAAAAAATTCCCCTCTAGAATTAATAAATTTGCTTTCCTTCCCTCTGTTGGAGCCTATGGGGGGCTCCTGGTGGCTTGGAATGGCACTCAGTTCTTTGGAGAAGTCATTGCACAAAACAAGTTCTCACTTTCAATGCAATTCACCAGTCTGCTCTCTAATCAGTCTTGGATTCTTTCTAATATTTATGGTCCATGTGATCCACAAGACAAAATGGAGTTTATTAACTGGTTCCTGAATATTCACATGCCTGATGATGTTGATAGGATCCTAATGGGAGATTTCAACCTTATGAGGGCACCATTAGATAGGAACATGCCTAGGGGAGATGTTAATGATATGCTTATGTTCAATGAGGAAATTAGTAATCAAGGTTTAGTTGAATTACCTTTGCATGGCAGAACGTTCAGATGGTGTAACATGCAGCATGATCATTTGTTGGTAAAACTTGATTGGTTTTTCACTTCTGCTTCATGGATGACTTCATTTCCAAACACAAATGTGCTACCTCTTGCAAAGCCTATATCAGATCATTTACCCTGTGCAATAAAAGTTGGTACTTCTATCCCAAAGGCAAGAGTGTTCAGGTTTGAAAACTATTGGCTACAACATTCTGACTTTAAACAGGTAGTTGCTACTGCTTGGAATATTCCAGTTGGGAATCTTGATGCTGTCAAAACTTTCAATGATAAGTTTAAAAACTTAAGAAGAGCTTTGAAGCTGTGGGCTAAATCTCTGTCCTTTCTAAAAACTCAAATTGCGAAGCTAAATGAGCTCATCTTCCTGTGGGATTTCTTTGAGGGATTTAGAGAGTTGGACATTCATGAATGGAATTACAGGGCTATTCTTAAAGAACATCTGCTTATTTTGTTGAGGAATCAAAAGATCTATTGGAAGCAAAGAGGAAAAATCAAGGGGTGAAGTTTGGAGATGAAAACACAAAATTCTTTCACACTAAAGCCTCAATTAATTACAGGCATAATCATATTGCTGTACTTCAAAATCATGACCAAGTTGAGATATCAGATCATGCTGGAAAAGCTGCAATTCTCTTGTATACTTACAAAACAAGAATGGGCACATCTCAAAAACCCACAATGCATTCTGATCTGGCTTCCTTGTTTGGTCAGATACAACATTCAGATATTTTTGACAAACTGGAATTACCTTTTACTGAAGAGGAAATTGATGTTGTGGTTAATGATCTTCCAATAGACAAGTCACGAGGTCCTGATGGTTTTAACAATGAATTCCTCAAGTCTTGCTGGGAAATTATTAAAGGAGATGTGCTCAAATTCATATATTATTTTCATGCAGGGCAAATCTCTCTTGAGAGTTTGAACACTTCATACATAACACTCATTCCAAAGGGGAGTACTCCCTTGACAGCAAATGATTTTAGGCCCATCTCTTTACTAAATTGTTGTCTGAAGCTTGTAACTAAGTTGCTTGCAAACAGGTTGCAGAAGGTGATTCTGAAGTTGGTTCACATCAACCAATATGGTTTTCTTAAAGAAAGATCTATTCATGATTGTTTGGGGTGGGCATATGAATATCTGCATCAATGTCATAAGTCAAAGGAGAAAATCATTGTACTTAAGTTGGACTTTGAAAAGGATTTTGACACCATTGAAAATGAGGCAATGTTGGATATTTTAAAGGCCAAAGGCTTTGGGGACAGATGGATTACATGGATCAAATTACTGTTTACTTCTGCTTCATCTGCTATATTGCTAAATGGTGTTCCTGGAAAAAAGTTTTATTGCCTTAGAGGTGTTAGGCAGGGGGACCCACTATCCCCTCTCCTTTTTGTGCTTGCTGCAGACCTACTTCAGTCAATTCTAAACAAGGCAATGCACTTGGGCTTGATAACTTCTCCCTTGCAAGTGGAGTCATGCCCTGACTTTCCAATTGTCCAGTATGCTGATGACACCCTGATTATTCTTCAAGCAGATGCAAAGCAACTACATTGCATCAAAGCCCTTCTCAATACTTTTGCAGATGCCACAGGCCTCAAAGTAAACTACAATAAATCAAGTATGATTCCAATAAATGTGCCAGAAGAGAAGGTGGAGATCTTGATAAATACTTTTCATTGCAAGAAGGAATCATTTCCAATCCAATATTTGGGAGCACCCTTAGGCCTTCATAAGCCTACTGTTGAGCAATGTTTTCCTCTTGTCACAAGATTGTAGAAGAAGCTTGTGGGTTTGTCCTCCTTTATGACAATGGCTGGGAGATTGCTGCTAGTGAAATCTGTCCTAAACTCTTTGTTGATCTATCTCATGGGATGGCTTGATGTGCCTGTCACCATCAAAACCCAAGCCATAAAGTACTTGAGACATTGGCTTTGGAGAGGCCCTGATCTGGAAGACCATAGACCTGCCATGGTGTCATGGAGCACTGTGTGTAGACCTAAAAATCAGGGTGGCTTGGGAGTGATGGATATTTTTGTTCAGAATAAGGCCCTGCTACTTAAGAACCTACATAAGTTCTATAACAGACACAGTATTCCCTGGGTCTACTTGATTTGGGAATCATATTACAACAATGATTCACTGCCTGGTAATAGCTGGATTGGATCTTTTTGGTGGAAGGCAAATCTTAAGTTGATTGATAACTATAAGTGTTTGGCCAGATGCAACATAGGTGATGGCAAGAGTGCTTTTTTCTGGACTGATCTTTGGCACTTAGCTTGTTTGCAAGACATGTTCCCTCATTTATTCTCTTTTGTGAAAAACAAGGATGCTACTGTCCACACCATTCTCCAAACTAAATACTTAGAGGACCTATTTCATCTACCCCTAACTGTGCAAGCTTTCCAGGAATTTGAGGCTATGGAGGACATTTGCATTGGTTTAAGGTCCTCTGGTACACTAGATTATACTGACACTTGGAGTTACATTTGGGGAAATGAAAAATTCTCAGTTGCGAAGGCATATAAAGTTATGATGGGAGTTAAAATTGTGCCACAACAGTTCAACTGGATCTGGAACATCTCATGTCAGCCAAAACACAAGGTGTTTTTTTGGAGACTACTTCATGACACGCTCAATACTAGAAATCTTCTAAGAAGGAAATCTTTTCAGCTGGGTAACTATAATTGTGCTGTCAACAATTGTCCTCAGGAAGAAACTCTTCAGCACCTTTTATGGACCTGTCCTTTTGCAGCTCAGTGCTGGGACCTGATATGCCCTACAAGGCAGGCAAATGTTTCAATCCTGGAAGCTTTTCTTGATCTCAAGCAGAAGCTTCATGTGCCTTTTTTCATGGAGATAATCATCCTTTTTGCTTGGGCTATCTGGATCTCTAGGAACAATCAGATCTTCCAAGCAACTCAACCTAGTATTCAAAGGTGGAAAGCCATATTCCTGGAGGAGCTCAATCTTCTAAGATTTAGAATTAAGAAGAGTTATGCTGGAGCTTACTGTTATTAGCTGGATAATCTTGTGTTGTAATCGTAGTTCATAGTTGCTAGTTTTTTTCCCTTGTTTTTTCTTTTTATTTTTCCTTGGCTTATCTCAAGCCTTTTGTACAGTGGAACCTTTTTGTCTTTTTACCATAAAATAAAAAAAATTGCAGTGGGGTTTTGCCCTACTGTGTAGAGTCAAAAAAACAACAATTCATCCAGGTTTCCACATAAGTGGATTTCCACAATTATGCGAACAAGGTGATAGCATCGGTCAGACTTAAAAGATGTAACGGTGTATGCTCAAGGAAGCAACCGTGAGTAAGACAACATCACGAATATCGTTGGTTCTGATTTGACTTGACGATAGCCCATACGCAAATCAAAGATTTGGGTAAGACAATAGGTCCATTAGCTGATCACGAGGGTCAATCGATGAAAATACCATATTTCTTCAACACACATACACAGAAGATATCCATTTGAAATGAACTAAATCGGTCAATCTTTTATCTTCCAATTCTCCAAGTTGTTGTCTAGCTTAACCAACTAGCTCAGGGGTATGCAACACAGATTCTTAAAGAAGGGATAGTTACAAGGAACCAACTTGATCACAAGATCAACATATCACTCAGGTGACAACCTGGTGATACTTCCGAGAAGATATTCGGAAAATCAGGAACCACCGGTATGTTACTAAGCTTGAGAACAATCTTGCTTTTCTGGGCAAGATGATATGATCAAAAGAGCGAGGGATTGACACAATCCTAACTCATTGATTGAAGAGTGCACCGGAAATAAGGACTAGGTAGGACAATCAGTCTTAGAATGAGGATTCAATAACCAACACGCTAAGAACGAAACTATTATCCCCTAACTACCAAGCAACGGAGTTGCTAGGAGTATAGATTTCACACATCACGATTCACTTGCTGGCATTCTGGTTATAACACGAGAACCAAGGAATGAATAATGCTGGCAAGAAGTATCACTGCGTCAAGAATTCATAAGAGCTGGTGCAATTCTCATGAAAATCCTGAAATAAAGGGGGTAATACTCCATGGTAGAACAGATTCAAAAGCTGGATTGCATTTGATTTGCGGATCACAACTGCATTGACCCAATCCTGGATATTGATGAGGTACTGGAGTTTGTTTCTCCTAGTCATTCCGAATAGAATGGCTTGACGGACCACAAGACTAATAGGCATTGATGAACACAAGTGCACCACTACTCCTGACTATCAATTGATAGACGGGGGTCCGAATACAACTAATGAGGGACAACTCAAGGAACATATAACTTTCTGAGTTGTTGATGCATAGATTAGTATGTCAAACCAAGTTCAACAGGTTTCTTTTGGATAACCCATGGAGAGAGGTAGGTTTGGCAAAGTCACAACATAGAACAAGGAACTCATGAAGAGCACCCTTGTTGTGATCTTTTAGGTCAAGATCTTGTGCCATAAGTGGTTCATTGTATTTGGAAGAAGGATATACCACAACCTCGAGGAATATCGCAAAGGTTACTAATACCCTAAAGGAACAAGCAAACACTATCAACAAGAAGTAAGTAGGGTGAATCTCGGGTTCAAAACCCAGGAATAGAATGCCTACTAACTAAATGTTATCACGGGATGCTTTCGAGAATGATGGCCAGAATCATCACACTGGAATACAAAACATGGCTAGATTACTAGATAATCCCCTAAGACACCTAGGGTCATAACAATAGTTCCAACATATATGTCGAGGCAATAGAGTACCTCAACTCACCGATTAGTGTGGTTAACCTGGCAAAAAAGGACATCGAAAATAGAGGGAAAGGATTTTGCAGATGCATCAGATTGTATGGAGACCTGGGATGACTCGGACATCATAGCAGTTGTAAATACTTAAAAAGATTTGAGACATCCTGCAAAAATGGTGGCATGACAACTCGATCATCATAATATCAAGGTTCTGAGACCGACTATGAACACATGGAGGTAGTAGAAACTGAACTGAGACTTAAATCCACCAATCCAATAAGTTACAGATTAGTAACACGTGATCCTGATATAAAGAAGAGAAGGCCTAGTTTCTTAACCCCGTAGAAAGATAAGATGACTCAGATCAGAAGGGCATAAGGTATAAGGAGTAAAAAGAGCCTTACATTCCCATCCCCAATCAATTCCCTTACATAACTAAAGAATTTCTAGACTCAACTTCGACCAGTTTGGCTTGGTAATCCTACAAGCAGTCAGGCTCTGATACCAAAGCTGTCAGGACCCCTATCCTATGTCACACAGATCCAGCATGTAACACATCATATCACCTAGCGGCCTCACGCACAGTATTCCCATGGGTGCCACCTTACCTGGCCCGAGACTGTTTGGGCCTATTGACACACATATATGATAGTGTCTCTAGCATCCATATTACAAGGAACCCCGGGTCGACATGACTAGTCATAAACCCAAGGTGGCGCTAACTTACAGGGACAGGCTTACATGACCCAGCAACGAACGTGTCGATCAACTACGTATGAACCCAAGTCGCACCAAGCGACAGGGACTTAAAGGAACAACGTGTGACATTTCCCCGAAGGGACAGACACATGAACGAAGAAGGACACATGCCGGCCAACCTAAGTGTTCCAGAGCAGTAGCAAGCTACGATGGCTCAGTGAAAGCACTAGGAGACATTTCCCGGTAAGAGAGGCTACCAAGAATAAACAACTATGTTGTCGGATCCCACTAATACCAAGCATTTCAATAATCATACACATATTATGCTCGATATGTGCAAATACAACATGGAATCACAACATGACTCTACAACTCAAGTATTTATTCAATAGGCTCCGAGGAGCCAAGTATTACAAACATGGGTATCATGACCCAACATTCAGAGCATAAAAACCAAAAAACACATGCGGAAGCTATACATGTCTGAGTACAGACAACTACAAATGAAAAGGGCTGAGAAGGCTAACTATCTAGAAGACCATCCAGAGGGCACAAGATCGTAGCTGAGGTAACAAGCTAAACGTCGAAGTCCACGCGGAACTACTAGCGAGAATAAAGTCTCTCTGCAAAAACATAAATTAAGCAAACGTGAGTACAAATGTACCAAACAGGACTTACATCAGAACTAGCTACATATGCATCAGTATCAACAAAGGGATGGTGGAGTTTAACTGTGGCAAGCTAGCTTGACTCAATGGCTAACCTGAACTGCGACTGCAAGCAACTCTTTTGAGGTGGCGCACACGAGTCCACATATTCACCATATGAATACACCACTATGGATCCGCTCCCGTCTCCCTATGAGAACGCCATCCATATCACTCATGCTTATCTCGCGTATTTTAGAGTATCCACTTTCACTTGTCTATGAACTGTATAGGCAACCCCAGAGGTCCTTTACCACGGACGCGGCTATTCGAATAGATGATGTTAACCCTGCCGGGGTGCACTTCTTCACACACGCTCTCACCACTTATCGCCATTTACACGGCACGTACTCGGCAACCTTCAAGCAAAAGCCCAGTGAGGGTGTCAGCCACGACCTGACTAACCACACAAGTCCCTACACTATAGGAAACAGCTAATTTGCCGTTAGGGGGCGCCTTTGCCGTCAGCTTTTCGTTGGCAGACGGCAAAGAAAGGGTTTGCCGTCATCAGCAGACGGCAAAGAAACAAAGACGGTAAAATAGACTTTGCCGTATGCGAAAAAAAACACAGAAAAGAAAGAGCTCACTTTGCCGCCTGCAAACCAAAACACATACGGCAAAATACTTTGCCGTCTTTGTTTTTTTCTTCAGACGGCAAAATGAGCACTTTGCCATCTGTAGAAAAAAAGAAGACGGCAAAGTACTTTGCCGTCTATAAAAAAATCCAAGACGACAAAGAGAAAGCACAACACGCGGATCAACTACACGGATTCATGACATGGCAGCGATCCAACACCGTCCGCTCCTCATGTGCACGATCCACACCACCCATTACCCACCTGCCTGCACAACGACCCACCACACCACCTGCCACGCACGGAGGCAGTCCACACCCACCCACGTGCCTTCTCCCTTATCCTCTCACACACACATGCCACCAGCCCACCAACCAACCACTCACGCACACATATGCCACCAGCCCACCAACCACCCATGCCCATGATGGGACGGCGACCGGCTGGACGGTGAGCGGAGCGGACGGCGATTGGCGCCAGGGAGCGCGGCGGCCGGCACACGGGAGCATGGCTTGGCGGTAGCATGGGCTAGGGCAGCAGCGGCCGCGTCGGAGCGTGGCTAGGCTGCAGCGGCCGTGGCGGAGCGCGGCTGGGTGGCAGCACGGGCGAACATGGCCAGGCGCCGGCACGGCGAGTTGGGCCTGGCGGCCGCGAGATCCTCTTCCCCCATCCTGCCGCGGACCTCCCCTCCTCTGCACTCATGCTCGACGGCCTCGTCTACATCGTCTATGGACGGGCTGTGGCCATGGCAGGGGAACGGAGCCATCCACCTCCCTGGCCCCTTGTGCACTGGCGGCGCAGTGCTCGACCTCCCCGATGGCGCGTGCGCTGCAAGGGCCAGTTGCCCAGTTTGGCAAATAGGGTAGTTTTTCTAGAAGTTGAAATAAAGTTTGCTTGTTCATGGATGAGTGAGTGGTGATGGATATATACTGCAATTGCACTAGTTCTATCATGTAAAATCCGTTCGTTCGTCACCGATTCTTATACTGGTTGTTGCGAAATTGCTATGAAAGATTTTGCATACGCCTTCGACCATATACGGCCTCTGCACATGCACTGTTGGTTCATATTTTTTAAATAATAAAAAATTCTTTGCCGTCTGGGATATATGAGGCTGACGGCAAAGACTTAGTCTAGCTGACGGCAAAGATGGTTTTCTTTGCTGTCTGCTATTACGGGGCTTGACGGCAAAGACAGAGTTGGCTGACGGCAAAGTCTTTGCCGTCTTCCCGATGAAAAGCTGATGGCAAAGTATTCTTTGCTGACTTATCTTTGCCGTCTGAGTTTGCCATCTGCTTCCTGACGGCAAAATCTTTGCCATCTGGATTTAGGTCTTTGTCGTCTGGGATTCACAGACGGCAAATTACCTATTTCTTGTAGTTACTAAGCTTGAGAACAATCTTGCTTTTCAGGGCAAGACGATATGATCAAAAGAGCGAGGGATTGACACAATCCTAACACATTGATCGAAGAGTGCACCTGAAATAAGGACTAGGTAGGACAATCAGTCTTAGAATGAGGATTAAATAACCAACACGCTAAGAACAAAATTATCGTCCCTTAACTACCAAGCAACGGAGTTTCTAGGAGTATAGATTTCACACATCACGATTCACTTGCCGGCATTCTGGTTATAACACGAGAACCAAGGAATGAATAATGATGGAAATAAGTATCACTGCGTCAAGAATTCATAAGAGCTGGTGCAATTCTCATGAAAATCCTGAAATAAAGGGGGTAATACTCCATGGTAGAACAGATTCAAAAGCTGGATTGCATTTGATTTGCAGATCACAACTGCATTGACCCAGTCCTAGATATGGATGAGGTACTGGAGTTTGTTTCTCCTATTCATTCCGAATAGAATGGCTTGATGGATCACAAGAATAATAGGCATCGATGAACACAAGTGCACGACTACTCCTGCTTATCAAATGATAGACGGGGGTCAGAATACAACTAATGAGGGACAACTCAAGGAACATATAACTTTCTAAGTTGTGGATGCATAGATTAGTATGTCAAACCAAGTTCAACAGGTTTCTTCTGGATAACCCATGGAGACAGGTAGGTTTGGCAAAGTCGCAACATAGAATAGGGAACTCATCAAGAGCACCCTTGTTGTGATCTTTTAGGTCAAGATCTTCTGCCATAAGTGGTTCATTGTATTTGGAAGAAGGATATACCACAACCTCGAGGAATATCGTAAAGGTTACTAATACCCTAAAGAAACAAGCAAACACTATCAACAAGAAGTAAGTAGGGTGAATCTCGGGTTCAAAACCCAGGAATAGAATGCCTACTAACTAAATGGCATCACGGGATGCTTTCGAGAATGATGGCCAGAATCATCACACTGGAATACAAAACATGGCTAGATTACTAGATAATCCCCTAAGACACCTAGGGTCATAACAATAGTTCCAACATATATGTCGAGGCAATAGAGTACCTCAACTCACCGATTAGTGTGGTTAACCTGGCCAAAAAGGACATCGAAAACAGAGGGAAAGGATTTTGCAGATGCATCAGATTGTATAGAGACCTGGGATGACTCAGACAGCATAATAGTTGTAAATACTTAAAAATATTTGAGACATCCTGCAAAAATGGTGGCATGACAACTCGATCATCATAATATCAAGGTTCTGAGACCAACTATGAACACATGGAGGTAGTAGAAACTAAACTGAGACTTAAATCCACCAATCCTATAAGTTACAGATTAGTAACACGTTATCCTGATATAAAGAAGAGAAGGCCTAGTTTCTTAACCCCGTAGAAAGATAAGATGACTCAGATCAGAAGGGAATAAGGTATAAGGAGTAAAAAGAGCCTTACGTTCCCATCCCCAATCAATTCCCTTACATAACTAAAGAATTTCTAGACTCAACTTCGACCAGTTTGGCTTGGTAATCCTACAAGCAGTCAGGCTCTGATACCAAAGCTGTCAGGACCCCTATCCTATGTCACACCGATCTAGCATGTAACACATCATATCACCTAGCGGCCTCACGCATGGTATTCCCACGGGTGCCACCTTACCTAGCCCAAGACCGTTTGCGCCTATTGGCTCACATATATGATAGTGTCGCTAGCATCCATATGACAAACAACCCAGGTTGACACGACTAGTCATAAACCCAAGGTGGCGCTAACTTACAGGGACAGACATACATGACCCAGCAACGAACGTGTCGATCAACAATGTGTGACATTTCCCCGAAGGGACAGACACATGAACGAAGAAGGACACATGCCGGCCAGCCTAAGTGTTCCAGAGCAGTAGCAAGATATCTTGGCTCAGTGAAAGCACTAGGAGACATTTCCCGGTAAGAGAGGCTACCAAGAATAATCAACTATGTTGTCGGATCCCACACATACCAAGCATTTCAATAATCATACACACAATATGCTCGATATGTGCAAATACAACATGGAATATCAACATGACTCTACAACTAAAGTATTTATTCAATAGGCTCCGAGGAGCCAAGTATTACAAACATGGGTATCATGACCCAACATTCAGAGCATAAAAACCAAAAAACACATGCGGAAGCTATACATGTCTGAGTATAGACAACTACAAATGAAAAGGGCTGAGAAGGCTGACTATCTAGAAGACCCTCCAGAGGGCACAAGATCGTAGCTGAGGTAACAAGCTAAACATCGAAGTCCACGCGGAACTACTAGCGAGAATAAAGTCTCTCTGCAAAAACATAAATTAAGCAAATGTGAGTACAAATGTACCTAGCAAGACTTACATCAGAACTAGCTACATATGCATCAGTATCAACAAAGGGATGGTGGAGTTTAACTGTGGCAAGCTAGCTTGACTCAATGGCTAACCTGAACTTCGACTACAAGCAACTCTTTTGAGGTGGCGCACACGAGTCCACATATTCACCATATCAATACACCACTATGGATCCGCTCCCATCTCTCTATGAGAACGCCATCCATAGCACTCATGCGTATCTCGCGTATTTTAGAGTATCCACTTTCAATTGTCTATGAACTATATAGGCAACCCAGAGGTCCTTTACTACGGACGCAGCTATTCGAATAGATATTGTTAACCCTGCAGGGGTGCACTTCTTCACACACGCTCTCACCATTTATCGCCATTTACACGACGTGTACACGGCAACCTTCAAGTGGAAGCCCAGCGAGGGTGTCAGCCACGACCTGACTAACCACACAAGTCCCTAGTCCAGGTTTATTGCCTATCGAGGTTCCATCCGCAGGGAGACCGGCCAAGGTTTCCACATACGGCCCCGAACAATGTGTGAAGGGTTCCCGAGACACCAAACGAGCACCCGGTACACCGTGCCACGTGCCTACCACATCACAGCCCACCCCTCGGGTCAGCGATGTGCATGGCCTCCAGCATACTACAAACACCAGAAACTACTTGCAACTCCCGGACAAAGGACAGGGGCGGTTAATAAGTCGAGAGGGTCCATTGGTTTTGGGCCCAATGCGTAGTAGTAGCTGTTCATGGCTCACAAACACAGAACTCAGTTCATAATGACAGTTTCAATGAGACAACCCACCATGTACTCCTACATGGCCTCTCACCGCTACCTTTACCAAATCGTGTTCACACACTTAGCTCATACACAGTAGGACATGTTCATCACCATTCCAATTCATCCCCGATGAATCAGACCTGACACAACTCTAAGCATAGCAGGCATGACAAACAAGCATGAATGAGTAGGCACATCAGGGCTCAAACAACTCCTACTCATGCTAGTGGGTTTCATCTATTTACGGTGGCAACGACATGACATGCAGAGGAGAAGGGGTTCAACTACCGCAACATGTAACAGATGAATCATTGTTGTCCTAATGCAGTAAAAGAGAGCAAGAGCGAGAGAGTGGGATTGTATCGGAATGAATAAGGGGTTTTTCTTTCCTGGCACTTCTGAAGATAGTATAGTTCTTGATCACACATCTACTGAGAGGGGACAAACACCGGCGAACAAGGAAGAACACAATTAATGCAATGCAAAATATGATGTATGATCATGACATGGCAATATGAGTGTGTTGGTCTAATGCAACTATAACCAGATGGGTTTGGGTCATTTTGAACAAAAGGTTCAACCCCAAACTCAAATTATGAATTTAAATAGTGCCATCATGTTTTGAACTAAACTGCAAGGTTAAGTTGTTTAAACATGCATGGAACTAGCACATATGGATAGATTGGATTTTTCTGATCATTTTTCATATATAAATCTTTTCATTCTGAGTTACGGTTGAATTTATATGATTTTTAGAAGTTTAAAACATTTTCTGGAATTTCTAAACCTTTTCTGATTTATTCTAATTCCATAAAGGCTTTACTGCGTCAGCATGACATCACCCTGACGTTAGTAGGTCAACAGGGCGGGTCCATGTCAATCCTGACCAGTGGGGCCCACTTGTAAGTGACTCAGTTAGCTAACTCAGTTGATTAGTGCTAAACTAACCCTAACAAAAAATCAGCAGGGCTAGGCCCACATGTCAGTGGCTCAACTAATTAACTAAATTAATTAATGCTAACTAATCTAACACTAATTAAACAGGGCCTGGCCCACACGTCAGTCAGCTAGGGCGGGTCAAACTATGGTCAAACCAGGGTCAACTCGCCGGAGTTGACCCGCGGCTCATCGCCGGCGACGCCAGAGATGGCGGAGGGGCTCAGGATTCCTCCTCCTACGACCAAATGGCCGGCGGAGGGCATCTATGAGGAGCTGGTGCTCGCGTGCATCCACTGGTGCAGTCCGTTTCACCGGAGACGACCTAAAACGACGGCGGCGACCACCTTGGTAGCGGCCGGAGTTCGGGCGGGGTCGGGTTCAGCACTACGGTGCATGGGAGGAGGAGCTGGTGGTGGCTATGGGCTTCTGGAGCTGCGTTAAGCACAAGGGTGTGCTTGACTTTGATCCACTATGGCTCTAGCCATGACGGCAGCGAGCTTTGGCCGCGGTGGTTAGTGGGGCTAGAGGAGGAAATCGATGGCAGGGAGAGAGGGGTTGGGATCAGAAGCTCATAGCAGTGTCGGGGAGGGGGTCAGCGAGCTCGAGGAGGGATTGGTGACGGCAGAAGATTGCCGGAGATCTCCGTGGCTGAAGGAGGAAGAAGCAGTCGGGGACGACGTGTCGGGGCTCTTCCAGTTGCATGAGACGACGGAGAGGACGAGGGCGGCACGGCTGAGCTCGGGGGTGCGTCAGAGAGGCTCAGGGATGGTCGTGGCCGTGGTGGCAGCGGACGGCAGCGACGGCCGTGCTCGGCTGTGTAGGGGAGAGAGCAGGGGAGGGGAAAGGGCTACAGGGAGAGTGAGAGGCGACCAGGAGGTGCATGGCGACGTCGGAGGCGTCCAGGCGTCGAGGGGGCAGCCAGGCAGGGTAGAGGTGGCGCGCGCCTGGCGAGCACATGCCCTCCTGCCTACTGACAGGAGGTTGAAGACGGTGGGGCGGCTGGGCTGGGCCAGCTACAGTGATGGGCCGCAGCTGGGCTGCCAGGTAAGTTAGGTATGTTTCTTTCATTTTCTATTTTTCTTCTGTTTTTTCTACTTTGCTGTAACTTTAGGGCTTTATTAAAAATACATGTGCAACTTCAAAATTCATGAAACTGGTTGTGGCTACTATTTGTATTATTTCCAACAGTAAACATTTCAGTTCATGAATATTTGTACATTTAAAATAATATATAAAATTTAAAAGCCCAAATGCAAATAAGGTATGGTTTAGTTCAGTGACCCAATGTTGTCCTAGAAAAATGTGAACCATTTTTGTCAGAGGTTCTAGACCTAGGCAAAGATGATGAATATTTTTGAAGGGCATTTCAGGTTCATTGAAAAAGTATTTTAGTAACCCTAGTTGGATTAAGTGGTGCTCGGGGTTTCTGCAATCCCCATTTCAACTTTCTGGGAAAAGTAAACATGATGCAATCACTCTAATGCATGCACTGACTAGGGTTGTGACAGTTTATGATCTATACTTTAACATGTGAAAAGCTTGTTACTTGATCATGAGAAGTTTTCTGAGTTATGCTACTGTTATGATATATAATGATGCTAGAAAAAAGTGATTAAAAATATCATTGATCAAACTTAAGCACTTGCTAGCATTCACACTTCATAAATTATTTCTTTTATCATTTACCTACTCGAGGACGAGTAGCAATTAAGCTTGGGGATGCTGATACGTTTCCAACGTATCTATAATTTATGAAGTATTCATGCCATGTTTACAATAGTTTTATATGATTTTGGTATGATTTGATTAGAACTAACCCAGACTGGCCCTGTTTTCAGCAGAACTTCCGTGGTGTTGTTTTTTGTGCACAAATAAAAGTTCTCAGATTGCGCTGAAAATCAACGGAGAATTTTTCTAGAAAATGTAAAAAATAAGGGAACAAAGAGTTACTAGAGGGGAGTCCCGTGGGCCCCACGAGGGTGGAGGGCGCACCCACCCCCCTGGGGCGCGCCCCTGTGCCTCGTGGACTTCCCGTGGGGCCCCCTGACTTGTTCTCGATGCCAACCTCTCCTATAAATGCCCAAACATCCAAAAAAAATACCTAGATCGGAAGTTCCGCCATGGCAAGCCTCTGTAGCCACGAGAAATCAATCTAGGCCCTCTCTGGCACCCTACGAGAGGGGGCCATCATCACCGGAGGCCATGTGGTAGGATCCCGGAGGGTCCATCATCACCACGGAGGCCAAGGTCCATAGGGAGAACCTCTCCCCATCTAGGGGGGCCATGGAGAAGGAAGCACAAGGGGGAGAACCTCTCATCCTCTCTCTCTTGGTGGCACAGGAGTGCAATTGGGAGGGGAATCATCACCGCGGTGAGCGTCTTCATCAAAAACACCATCATCATCACCATCCTCATCTCTTTTACGTGGTCCACTCTCCCGCACCCCGCTGTAATCCCAACTTGAAAATGGTGCTTTATGCCACATATTATGATCCAATGATGTGTTGCCATCCTATGATGTTTTGAGTAGAATCCTTTTTTGGGGGTTGATTGATGATCTAGATTGGTATGGGTTGTATGTTTTATTTAGGTGTTGTCCTATTGTGCCCTCTGTGTCACGGAAGCGTGAGGGATTCCCGCTGTAGGGTGTTGCAATACGTTCATGATTCGCTTATAGTGGGTTGCTTGAGTGATAGAAGCATAAACCCGAGTAAGGGGGTTGTTGCGTATGGGATAAAGGGGACTTGATATGTTAATGCTATGGTTGGGTTTTACCTTAATGATCTTTAGTAGTTGCGGATGCTTTCCAGAGTTCCAATCATAAGTGCATATGATCCAAGAAGAGAAAGTATGTTAGCTTATGCGTCTCCCTCATATGAAATTGCAATAGTGATTATCGGTCTTGTTAACAATTGCCTAGGACAATTCCGCACATCGGCCCATCATTATTCCACACTCGCTATTAATAATACTTAAGTATTACATTATAACTCTATGATAACAGCACCTACTTTTATATTTTAGCTCTCCGATATGATGCAAAGTTATCCTCTTCATACCCACAACGTAGTTTTATTTCTAGTTTCTAGTTGGAAGCAAACGTCTGGTGTACGTAGAGTCGTATCAGTGGCAGATAGGACTTGACAGAATATTGAACTTGTCTTTAGCTCCTTGTGGGTTCGACACTCCATACTTATCACTTCCACATTTGGGAATTTCTACGATGATTCCCTGCACTTGGGGATTATCATTGGGCTCCCTGTGTCGTGTGGATTGCATTCAACCACAGCTAATTCTTCACTGAGTCAGCCGGACTCAGCCCAGTCGAGCGAACCGCCATCGCTAGTTTGGTCTATGCTCGGGACGCTCGAGCGCGTTGTTCTAGTGTCTGATGCATCTGCTGGATGTGCACTTGTGCACACAGCCGAGGCACCTGCTGCACCAGGCTCCCCAGCCGGCGTCTCTCCATCACCGCCGGTCTCTCCAGCGCTGCAAGCCACTCATCCATCGCCACCAGTTTCTCCGGCTCTACCAGCGGATCCTCTAGTAGAGCATGCATGCACGTGTCTCTAGAATAACATTCTTTGTCTGAAAATTCCGGAGGATGCCAATGTTTGGTGCAATCCATATCGTCGCGGTTTCGGTGATGTCCTGTTTGCACTTTCCAACCATAGGCAGGCGCTTGCTGCTCCTGCTTGGAAGACAGCCATGCAGGAGGAATTTTCTGCCCTATAGTGCAAAGTGACGTGGTCTCTTGTCTCATGTCCTTCAGTCACTAACATTCTTAGCTGTAAGTGAATTTTCAAAGTCAAGCAACATCCTGATGGCTCCCTTGACAAATATAAAGATTGTTTGGTTGCTTGTGGATTTACTCAACAGTATGGCATCGATTATCTTGATAGTTTTAGCCCTATCGTAAACCAGCAATTGTTCTCCTAGTGCTTTCTCTTGCAATTTCACGGGACTGGTGTCTTTGACAAAGTGATGTTAGCAATGCTTTTCTTCATGGATTGCTTGATGAGGACGTTTATATGCAACCGCCGCCTGGTTTTGAGGATCCTAGCTATCCTCGCCATGTGTGCAAGCTTCAGAAGTCTATATATGATTTGAAACAGTCACCATGAGCTTGGTATTCTTGCCTTAGTGACCGGCTACAACAGCTCGGTTTTCACTCATCTAAGGTCAAAACTTCGTTGTTCATCTTCCAGCATGATTCTGTAGTTATTTAAATGCTTGTTTATGTTGACGATATTGTCATTGTTGGCTCTTGTTCTCAAGCGGTGGACCATCTGCTTCGCACCCTCTCTCGGTCCTTTCCTATCACGGATCCAGGTCGTTTGGGTTACTTTCTTGGGGTTGAAGCCGCCTACAACTCTGGGGGAATGGTGCTCTCTCAGCGCAAGTACGTTGATGATCTTCTTCACCGGGCACATATGGAGAATTGCAAGGCGGTTTCCACACCCAGGTCAGTCACAGATAAGCTCATAGCAGATCTTGGCACTCCTCTTACAGATGATGATGCTTTTAGTTACCATAGTATGGTTGGAGGTTTGCCGTATCTTACGCACACTGGCCTGATATTTCTCTTACTATAAACAAGGTTTGCCAATACTTGCCCAAACCTACTAATGTACATTGGGAGGCTGTCAAGCGCATATTGAGATACGTCAAGGGTACTACAGCCACCGGACTTCAGATTTGTCGATCAAGTTCCACACTTCTAAGTGTCTTCACTGATTCTAATTGGGTCGGTTGTGCCGATGATAGATGCTCCACGGGAGGTTTTGTGGTCGTACTTGGATCTAACCTGGTATCATGGAGCACTCGGAAGCAACCAACAGTATCACAGTCAAGTATCAATGCAGAATATAAGGCTCTTGCAAATGGTGTAGCTGAAGCGGCTTGGGTACAGTTTGTACTTAGAGAATTGGGTGTCCCTCAGTCTCGTTCACCAATCCTATGGTGTGATAATTTGGTGCTACATACCTAACTACGAATCCAGTATTCCATGCTAGGACGAAGCATATAGAGGTGGATTTTCACTTTGTTAGAGAAAAGGTAGCACAAGGAGCACTTGATGTTCGGTTTGTGTCCTCTAGTGATCAAGTGGCGGATGCTTTCACTAAACCTACTACAAAGGTCGTGTTGGACAAATTACGACGCAATCTCAACCTTGTGGCTGGTTGAGATTGAGGAGGAATGTTAACATAAATATCTTGTTTAACCATCATATGATCAAGTAGCGATTATACTCGTGATATTTGGGATTGTAAAATCTGTTAGATTGATCGCATGTGATCTTGACTTGATTCTCAAGTTGTAATCATGTACTAGTATAAATGTAAGACAAAGCCCGAGGGGAAAAGTATGGCTCCAAATCATCTCTTCATTATTCTTTAACTATCTCAAGCTATGTCATCTAAGCTAGATGGTAATAGCAAGAGTAGGGAATCGATGTTTTACACAGGTTCAGGTCCTCCTGATGAGGTAAAACCCTATGTCATGCTTCTTATATATTGATTGGGATGGTATATAAAGTATAGTTTGATCTATCTCGAGAGTGTATGAGTTTGTCTAAGCCCTAAACCTTGCTTAGGTGTATGTGTATGAGCATTCCTATTTATGCAAACTAAACCCATGGCTTATATAGACGCTGGGTATACCTAGGGTTTGCACATGGTCAGTTAGAATATAGGGGTAAACATGCCAACTATCCAAATATGCTTTAAGTTTATGATACGTCTCCAACGTATCTATAATTTTTTTATTGTTCCATGCTATTATAGTATCAATCATGGATGTTTTATATGCTATTTTTATATCATTTTTTGGGACTAACCTATTACCCTAGTGCCCAGTGCCAGTTGTTTTTTGCTTGTCTTTGGCCTTTCAAATCGAGTCCAAACACGATGGAACTTTACGGTGATTTTTTACGGATCAGAAGGGACCCACGAAGGTTTAGGAGAAGACCAGAAGAGTCATGAGGGAGCAACAAGCTCACCAGCCAAGCCCAGGGGGCGCACCCCCTGAGCTTGTGGGCCCTTGTGGCACCTCTTGACCTAATTCCGCCTCTGTAAATTCCCAAAGATTACCAAAGTACCAGAGAGCGACCCGAAACAATTTTTCCACCGCAGCAAGCTTCTGTTCTTCCATGTTCCTATCTGGAGGTCTTTTCCGGTGCACTGCCGGAGGGGGAATTGATCACGGAGGGCTTCGACATCATCCTTGCTGCCCTACTGATGATGCATGAGTAGTTCACCACAAACCTAGGTCTATAGCTAGTAGCTAGTTGGCTTATTCTCTCTCTTTGTTCTTCAATACAATGTTCTCCTCGATGTTCTTAGAGTTCTATTCGATGTAATTTTATTTTTCCGTGTGTTTGTTGGGATCCGGTGAATTGTGGGTTTATGATAAGATTATGCATGAATATTAATTGGGTCTTTTCTAAATTTTATTATGTGTGATTGTCATATATTTGTAGTTCTCTCTGACCTATCTGTTTAGTTTGGCCAACTACATTAATTTATCTTTAGTAGGAGAGGTGCTTTGTGATGAGTTCAATCTTGTGATGCTCTGTCCCAGTTACGAAGTAGGGGACAAGACACATATTTTTATTGTTTCCATTATGTATGGGTAAAATGATGGGATTTATTCATATTGATTGGGTTTACTTTGTCTATATCATGCCATCTTGCTTAAGGTGTTACTTTGTTTATACTTAATACCCTAGATGCATCCTGGATAGCGATCGATGGGTGGAGTAACAGTAGTAGATGCAGGCAGGAGTCGGTCGACTTGTCTCGGATGTGATGCCTATATGCATGATCATGGTCGTTAATCTCATCATAGCTATGCGCTTTTCTATAAATTTCCCAATAGTAATTTGTTCACCCACCGTATGCTATGTGTTTGAGAAAGAAGCCTCTAGTGAAAACTATGCCCCCCGGGTCTACTTTTATCATATACAAAAACACAAAAATACCTTACTACAATTTTATTTCTTTTGCTTTGTTTTTCATTTTACTTTATCTTCTACCACTATGAGATTTAATCCTTGCAAGTAAGCGACGAGGGGATTGACAACCCCCTTGTTTGAGTTGAGTGCAAGTATTTACTTTTGTGTGTGCGGGTGTTGTTCACAAGGCTTTGTGTGATTCTCCTACTAGATTCATAACCTTGGTTCTGCACCATCCACTACTGCAGGATGCTGCTAACGTGACACAATGATCAGATACCCTTCGAGAAACTATGTGTGACGCATTAATCGCAAACGGTGGTGTAAGAAAACCGTCAAAAATGTGCGAACGTTTGCGATGACGGATGCATCAAACACTGTTTAGATTTTAGTTGTGTGTGCGATGCAAGGCATACAGTTCAGTTCACTTAACTGTTTGCGATGAGGAGGAACAAAAGAAACGGTCAGCCAAATTAAGGTGTGTGCGATACATAGCATGCGGTTCACTCGGATGAACTGTTTGTGTTGAGACAAGAGAACATAAACGGCTCAATATAACAAGATGTGTGTGTTACACGGCAAACAGGTCTATAATTAGAAATGTGTGGGAAGACCGATAACAACACAGACGATTCCTGTTAACAAGCCGTGTGTGTTGTTAGCAAACGGTTGCTGGTATACAATTGTCAGTGATTGATGAAATCATCACCGACGGGTTCCCTTATTTAGTCTGTGTGTGATGCGATTTGCTCTATCTACAGAGCATCATCATATATACATAAAAAGACAGCATTGCATAACCAAATTAAGCGTTGTACAATTACACAAGTGAATACATAGATAACATTTTCACACACCAAAGTAAGCAATTACATGCATACTAAACTAGGAGAAGCGAGGATCTAATCATCTTCTTCTTGTTGGGACGACGCTTGCCATTGCTCTAATTCCGGTTGGATCCCAGGCCGTTTTGGGGAAGGAGGCACTTCCTCGTGTCAATGATCCGCTTGAATGTCGTAGCACGTGTACGCCTCCTTGGCCGCGTACATGACATGAGCTTTGTCGAGTTTCTCCCTCCAGGCCAAGTGCCAGGCACGCTTGTTGTTGTTGCAGGAATCCTTCACGTATCTATAATAGGGGTCGATGATGGCCTCGGGGAGGTGAACTAGTGAGTCCTTCTCATGCTCCTTGATGCCCCAGATCTTGTATTGGCCCTGGATGTCGACAAGATTCTGGCAGGAGATGCCCGAATTCTTGAGCACCTTGACATCGTTGGTGATGTCGACCATAGCGAACATGTTGGGGGCTATTGACAAACCTGGTGAAACGCTCGCAAGACCTTGTGGCCAAGAAGTAGTGGTAGACGAGGATGTGGTGGCTCATGAACATACGGGCAACGACAACATTGTGTATCTACAGAGCATCATCGTATATACTTAAAAAGACAGCATTGCATAACCAAATTAAGCGTTGTACAATTACACAAGTGAATACATAGATAACATTTTCACACACCAAAGTAAGCAATTACATGCATACTAAACTAGGAGAAGCGAGGATCTAATCATCTTCTTCTTGTTGGGACGACGCTTGCCATTGCTCTAATTCCGGTTGGATCCCAGGCCGTTTTGGGGAAGGAGGCACTTCCTCGTGTCAATGATCCGCTTGAATGTCGTAGCACGTGTACGCCTCCTTGGCCGCGTACATGACATGAGCTTTGTCGAGTTTCTCCATCCAGGCCGAGTGCCAGGCACGCTTGTTGTTGTTGCAGGAATCCTTCACGTCTCTATAATAGGGGTCGATGATGGCCTCGGCGAGGTGAACCAGTGAGTCCTTCTCATGCTCCTTGATGCCCCAGATCTTGTATTGGCCCTGGATGTCGACAAGATTCTGGCAGGAGATGCCCGAATTCTTGAGCACCTTGACATCGTTGGTGATGTCGACCATAGCGAACATGTTGGGGGCTGTTGACAAACCTGGTGAAACGCTCGCAAGACCTTGTGGCCAAGAAGTAGTGGTAGACGAGGATGTGGTGGCTCATGAACATACGGGCAACGACAACCTTGGGACGAGACCCGGCACGAGCGCGGGAGTGCTCGATGTCGAACCAGACCACCTTATACTTCTCGTCGGCAAGCAATAGCTCCATGATGCAGATGGAGTGCTCCACCCACACCGAGTGGTTGGTGTACACCACCGAGAGCTCCTCGAACCTTCAGTGGGTTTACACCACGGCATGGATGGTGAATTGGTGCTCGTCCTCGGCAGCCACTCGGAGCACCATTGGAACCACGCAGGATACTCTCCAAGAATTTGTCGTCGTGGGTGTTCTTCTTGCAATGGTGGGGCGCGATCGAAAGGTTGAAGGGACACAAGGGTTAAATAGCCGATGTAACAAATGTGGGCAGCCAGCCTGTATTCGTCCCGTCTTGTCATGGCGTTCATAGCAAAGGATTCCAGTGCACGCTTGACAACACCGCACCGTAGTGAGGATTCCAGTGCACGCTTGACAACACCGCACCACAGTTTGACCACGCGTGGGCTCGAAGAGGCGCCAAATGTATCATCGATGAGCCTGTTCCAATGCTACTGTGCAGTTTACCGCACAAGCTTCCCGCCCCGCTTGGTTTGCCTCGCGTCGACTCGAAGAGGGACAAATCATGGGCGTTTATTGCCAAAAAGCTTTGTAAAAATGAAGTGTGTGGAATGACTTCAGTCGTAAGTTTACCCATGGGTGATGAGGTCAAAGTTACACAGAAGGGTGATGATGGATACTCGAGTGTGATAATTAATTCTGTGCTCTACAGGGCACATGCTGGAAGAAACCAACTGTGTGCAATAATGTCCAAGATCGCAGCCGAGTTAGCTATAAAGATCGTGTGCTGTGAGATCAACAAAGTAAACAGATTCGAGAATGGTTAATAAAATCAAATATAAGACCATTGCATATTAAGTTCAAAATAGTGCTACCAATATATGAGTCTCATACGATGCCATTTCAACGATTGTACTACAAAGGCTCGAAATATTACAAGGTTCAAATTCCAGAGTTATATGGCTGAAATTCGAAGATTACAAGGTTCAAACTAATATTAGAAATGAAATTCAGCTCATCAACTGCAAATGCTCACGCTGATCCGCTGAACATGGATATCAGAGAGGTCAAACTAATATTACCACCTCTAAGTCTGGTTTCAAAACCTGACAACTTTTGCAAAGGGGTCAGCCACTGAGAAGTCATGTATGGGGTTGACACGATGAGTTCCTATTACTCTGCCATCTGAAGTTCCAAAATTAAATTCAGCATTTTTAGAGCCTATTCCATTCTGCACAGGCGCCGGCGCTGATCAACAAACCATTCATTTTTCCGAAATAAATGTAGGGCAAACCTCATTACCTTCAGCACCCTTGCTCTAACAACAAAGAACGTGGCGAATATAATCTCCGGTAAGGTCCCTCGATAGGAGTTCAAAGTAATTTCTGAGAGATGCAGATCTAGGCATTCGACGTGGTTGCTACATTGTATCACATTATCCACCATTGGCCCTAATCTTATCTGCCAAATAAGAAAACGTGTTAGTGCCTTGATGCAGTTTTGAACACTATTACAGGCCTATTTGGTTTGCAGGATTTGTAAAATGCACTAACATGCCATCTTCGATCTGACATGATTAACATGGGCATTAACATGCCATCTTCCATCTTCACAAGATGTTGAAGTGGATGAAAAGTTCCATAAGAAAACTAGTACATATGAATCCAAAGGAGAAATGCATATGGATTGTAACCATATGGATCAAGCATTGTCATTGTAAACTTGGAAAAGGAGATATGTATGTACTGAAATCCTCCAAAAGAATCCTTCAGAAATCATAGTACATTCTCATTATAAACTTGGAAACAGGTGTCACAAATTAAACTCCCTTATGGTTAACATTTAACAGGAAAGGAACATCACCTTGATATATAGCTTCTCTAGGCACGGAATGCATCTCAGGAAAGTGACAACTTGCTCCAGGTTGGGGCCGATAGATTCTAGTGACAAGACCTTCACTGTGCGCAGTTTCGCGGTCAGGCTTATCGAAATCATTTTCCAAGTGACAGACGAACAAACATCTTCAAAATTAGAAATAATGTTAATTTATAGAAGGAGAGGTAGAAGGCGGCTGTGGTACCTGAACGGGTGTGGATCCAATAACAAGTTCGGAGTATTTGTCACAGGAGTAGCCCAGCACTGTCAATTTCGGCGCAGAAATGACATTGATTCACTTTGGACCTACTTGATCAAGTACAAGTAATCTCTCAAGTGCAGGTGTGTCCTCAATGGACATACCGTGGTACACATCTTCTGATGTCTTCCTGCCGAACCAGCAACACACATAAGTAGTCCGGAGAGTCATGGAGGTGATGTGGAATGTACTCAACCCATTGATCGCCTGAAGACGAAGGTACTGCGAGTGCAGTACAACCACGGAGCAGGCGCTCCATGTCACCGTTTGAGAGGCAGAGGACGACGAGCTTGAGGTGCTTCATTCATGGTAGAATAAGAGCGGGCGCTTCATTAAGGGGGATAGCAGTTCCTGAACTTGGCGATGTGCAACGTGGGCGCGAGGCAAAGAGCAGACGTTGGCAGCGAGCGCATATGCCCATCATCAAAAGTGAGCTCCTCGAGCTAATCTAGGCCGGGGAATCCGAACCAGTCATCAAGCTTGGCTCGGTCCCTACCGTTGGAACAGAACTTGCCCATTCTAAGGCCTCCACTTGGGCCAGGCTACCGAGGATCTTGGAGAACACATCCAACCTTTTACGGTAGCCATGGCAGAGCCCGTGGGTGTCGATGAGGTCGAGATTGGTGAAGTTCCATAGGGGGCGCCACCGCCGGGAAAGGACGGTTATCCGCGCCCCACATTTGATTGGGAGGAGGGAGATGATGACTGTCAACATATCATCGGGGAGGCTGCCGATGAAGTCTATGCCTGCTGGAGTCGCTTGCGGTTCTAGCTTGCCCCGCCTCCACCTGTTGGAAGCCCCATTCTCCACCTTCGGAGTCTCCTTGTTAGTGGCGCTTTCTGATAGAAATGAGAGTACAAGGAATATTTAGTTAAAACAAGGCAATAGAAAAGTGTATTGGTAACTAGAAGTTATTAGGTAGGAATATAGTAAGAAAAGGGAATACCAATTGGTTGCTTAAATACTACACAATTCATTTAACATTGCTAGGTAATTCAACATGCAGATAGTTGGAAAAGAACTTACTTCGAACAAACTCAGGATGGATGATTTTGTCGGGGAAGTTAGCATATATCTCATGACGAGGAACTTTTATGTGCAGTCCAATTTTAGTGCCAGCTTTCATTACATGAAACTTAGTAATTTCTTTCTAAAAGCTAGCGCCAAAATAGGAGTTACCACGTTCATCAAGTCTTACCGTAGCAACGATTGTAAATCCATGGTTTGTGTGCAGTATGACATCCGTGCAGCCTTGGTCTATGTAAAGGGAAAAATTGTGCACTACATAAACTATTGCATAGAAAGGGATGCCCTGCAGAAAATGGTAGGATTGTTAAACAAAATATGGTAACATGCAAATATGGGCCCAAATTGAAAGAACTGTACAACAGTTGAAATTGAAGGACAACAATCTATAATTAAACAGATAGGGTAAACATGATGTCATGGAAATATGCGAGTAATCGAAAGCACAATACATCATTAATTTGCCTAATATAGAAAGAATAGGGGAAAATCCCCTTTGAGCTATATGGTGCATTGATAACCCACAAGTGTAGGGGATCGCAACAGCTTTAGAGGGTAGAGTATTCAACCCAAATTTATTGATTCGACACAAGGGGAGCCAAAGAATATTCTTAAGTATTAGCAGTTGAGTTGTCAATTCAACCACACCTGGATAACTTAGTATCTATAGCCAAGTATTTAGTAGCAAAGTAATATGATAGTAATGGTAACAGTGGGAAAAGTAAAGATAATAGTTTTGTAGTAGATGTAACAGTAGCAACGAAAAAGTAAATAAGAGAAGAACAATATGTGAAAAGCTCATAGGCATTGTATCAGTGATGGATAATTATGTCGGATGTGATTCCTCATGTAATAGCTATAACATAGGGTGACACAGAACTAGCTCCAGTTCATCAATGTAATGTAGGCATGTATTCCGAATATAGTCATACGTGCTTATGGAAAAGAACTTGCATGACATCTTTTGTCCTACCCTCCCATGGCAGCTGCGTCCTAGTGGAAACTAAGGGATATTAAGGCCTCCTTTCAATAGAGAACCGGAACAAAGCATTAGCACATAGTGAATACATGAACTCCTCAAACTATGGTCATCACCGAGAAGTATCCCGATTATTGTCACTTTGGGGTTGTCGGATCATAACACATAAAAGGTGACTATAGACTTGCAAGATAGGATCAAGAACTCATATATATTCATGAAAACATAATAGGTTCAGATCTGAAATCATGGCACTCGGGCCCTAGTGTCAAGCATTAAGCATAGCAAAGTCATACAAACAAAATCTCAGAACATAGTGGATACTAGGGATCAAACCCTAACAAAACTAACTTGATTACATGGTAAATCTCATCCAACCGATCACCGTCCAGCAAGCCTACGATGGAGTTACTCACGCACGGCTGTGAGCATCATGAAATTGGTGATGGAGGATGGTTGATGATGACGACGGAGACGAATCCCCCTCTCCGGAGCCCCGAACGGACTCTAGAGCAGCCCTCCCGAGAGAGATTAGGTCTTGGCGGTGGCTCCGTATCGTAAAACGCAATGAAATTTTCTCTCTGATTTTTCTCTCCGTGGAACGGAATATATGGAGTCGGAGTTGAGGTCGGTGGAGCATCAGGGGGCCCATGAGACAGGGAGGAACGCCCAGGGAGGGAGGGCGCGCACCCCACCCTCATGGACAGGGGTGTGGGCCCCCTGGCCTTGATTCTTTCGCCAATATTTTTTATATTTTCCAAAAGTTATCTCCGTGGATTTTTAGGTCATTTCGAGAACTTTTGTTTTCTGCACAATAAACAACATCATGGTAGTTCTCCTAAAAACAGCGTCAGTCCGGGTTAGTTTCATTCAAATCATGCAAGTTAGTGTCCAAAACAAGGGCAAAAGTGTTTGGAAAAGTAGATATGTTGGAGATGTATCAACTCCCCCAAGCTCAAACCTTTGCTTGTCCTCAAGCAATTCAGTTGATAAACTGAAACTAATAAAGAAAAACTTTTACAAACTCTATTTGCTCTTGTTCTTGTAAATATGTAAAGCCAGCATTCAAGTTTTCAACAAAGATTATGAACTAACCATACTCACAATAACACTTAGGTCTCACAATTACTCATATCAATGGCATAATCAGCTAGCGAGCAATAATAATAAAACTCGGATGACAACACTTTCTCAAAACAATCATAATATGATATAACAAGATGGTATCTCGCTAGCCCTTTCTCAGACGACAAAACATAAATGCAGAGCACCTTTAAAGATCAAGGACTGACTAGACATTGTAATTCATGGTAAAAGAGATCCAGTCAAGTCATGCCCATTATAAACCAATAGTAATAAATGCAAATGACAGTGTGCTCTCCAGCGGGTGCTTTTTAAGAAGGTGATGACTCAACATAAAAGTAAATAGATAGTGTCGTGGAAATATCACGTCAGATGTCCTAGTGGAAGGACTTAGTCATGGAGCCATCGCAACGAGATTAGCCTGACGGGGTTAAACCGGACAAGGGACACGAGAGTTTATACTAGTTTGGCCCCTTCGATGAAGGTAAAAGGCTACGTCTAGTTGTGATGGAATTATTGGGGTTTCGATGACTAGGGAGCAAACACGCTTTGCCTCAGTCTCGAGTTGTTGTCTGTTGTCCCTGAACCGCCTCCGGTTCGTCCCTTTATATACACAGGTTGACGCCCAGCCGGTTACAGAGTCCCGAGGCTGACTCATACAAGTGTTCGGCTTGGTCTCTCCCTTTCCCTATCTTACAATACAAGTTATACAACTATGACGGTTTACCACTATGGGCCCTAATCCGCCTCTGGGCTTTGGGCCTCTAAGCTTTATTAGTAAAACGCCATCTTCTTGTCTTCACGGGCTTCAGTATAGTTGAGTGTGAACCGGCCCCTCCTGGGCGGTTTACACTCAGCAGTTATATCCTCAACATTAGGTCCCAGATTGATTTGAACCTATTCATGTCAATCTTCAATACTTAGAAAAATTCCATGAACATCTTCTAATGATTCTCCGTAAACCACCATGTTGTCTTCTCCCTATAAACTTTGGTGAACCGCCGTGACGTCATCTTCTATCACTGCAGTAAATCATCATGATGTCATCTCCGCTTAAAAAGATTCCCTTCTCTTAATTAATTCCTGACAATCGAGGCGACAGCTGCACCCTCCTTTACCGCTTTAGGCCCCTCGATTTTCGCGCTAGCCGTTTAATCCTCTTGCCTTTATAAATAGGGCCGGGGGTCTTTCCATTTTTTTCCTTGCCTCTCGTATTCCTCCTCGCGACCGAAGATCTCAAGCGTCGCCGCCGCTGTCGTCGATCCTCGAATATGCACCGACTAGGACGCTGCATCACCCTGTTCGTACCAGAGATCCTGCGATACTCCTCCGCTGCTGCGTGGCCTTAGTAAGCTTTCTTCCCGTAACCCTAGATCCCCATTAGGGCTTCGGTTTCATCCGTGTTCATCGACATTCATCAGTGCTTCTCCGCCTTTCCCTTAGTCTCTTTGCTGAATCTATCTATGCCTGATAGTTTTCTTTTGCGGTTAGATCCATAACTTTAGTCTGCCGCACCACAGCGTCTTGCTGTTTCTGGAAAAAACTCCATCTGGACCTTCTTTGTTCCTCTTAGCGCCATTGTAGGGCTTAGAAAATTTTTC
Source organism: Triticum dicoccoides (assembly GCF_002162155.2). Classification (NCBI taxonomy): domain Eukaryota; kingdom Viridiplantae; phylum Streptophyta; class Magnoliopsida; order Poales; family Poaceae; genus Triticum; species Triticum dicoccoides. Next base: position 304,357,931 of record NC_041391.1, read on the forward strand.
CTTATTGAACCACGGTACATCCAAAATTATACTTCCATATTGTGAAGCATGTTTCTGTAAACACTTAGTAGATTTCAGCTCTGCCTCTTCTGTTTAAGGGCGGTTTAACCTTCAGTAGTTGACAATCGCTATATGCCATTAGCCCCCACTTAAACCACCATCTTGACTTGAATAGTAATTTCTAGTTTAACTCACATATATGACTTGATCAAATTCCCCGGTTTAACACTGATTAGTGCACATCAACCTTCAATCGTAAACTGGCCTTCATTTTTCTTTTACAGTTTGTTTTCCAAGATGACCAAGCAATTCTCCGCTTGCAACTGGGTTCCTTCCCAGATCACGGAAACGCAAATCAATGGATATGTTGTAACTGGCACTTTAGCCTCAAAAAATGTCCTTCATTGGCAAGTCCCTGGCTCTGAGTGCCCTCCTGAGCCTCAAGATGGAGAAGTGATTGCGTTCATGCAGCACCTAGACCGGGGATTCAGCCCTCCCAGATCATAGTTTTTCCGGGATGTCCTTGCTAGCTTTCAACTCCATCCACAGGATATTGGTTCGAATTCGGTTTCCAACTTATGCAATTTTCAAGTATTCTGTGAAGTTTACCTTCAAGAAGAACCATCTGTTGAGCTCTTTCGGGACTTTTTCCATCTAAACCGCCGAACTGAGTTCTCTGATGGTCCCAACACTAAACTTGGTGGGATGTCAATCCAGAAGAGGAAAGAAGTTGATTTCCCTCATGCAAAACACCACAGCCATCCCAAAGACTGGAACCAAACATGGTTTTATTGACAGAACACTGCCCCTGCTGGAGAAAATCCTTTGTCGGGTTACCGCGCTCACCGGCTTAGCAACAGCCACCCCTTACCTCAATGACTAACTGCCAAAGAACGACAAGCTTATGCACCTCAACTGCCAAGCTCCGGGCTCTCCTAGCCAACGGTTTGACTGGTGTTGACCTCGTTCGCTGCTGGGTTTCGTGGCATATCCTACCTTTAAGCCGCCGCTCCGGATTGATGCATGAGTATACCGGCGACGCCAAGGATCCTCAACGGTTTAATGAAATAGAAATGACTGATGATGAAGTCACTGAATGTGTGAAGAAGATGCTTGACCAACTGATCACCGCATGCAGCCAAACTGGGCTGCGCCCTTTTTATGCCTCCAACAAACCGCCAGCGGTAAAAACTTTAACCTTGTGCTTTTTTGATCCATCTCCGTTTTAACACTGCTATAGTTATCCTTTGTTTAATTTTTACAGGCCAAAGATTCCTTCTGGAAGAGGAAAACTCAAGATAAACCGGCAAGGGCTCCTCATGCCAAAAGCAAAGTCACAAAGAAACCAGCCAAGAGGAAAACCGCCGAGTCCGCTGATTCGCCCGAAGATATTGAAGAATCAGATCAAGAGGTAGAACTTGACTCTCTTGGCTTATTTTTTGAACATCTTATTGACAATAATTATTACCAGGATGATGTGGAAGCTAGTCGTGCCGACCATGTAGAGGTAATCTCCCTTTCCTCCGATTCTGATCATGTGCCGGTTCACAAATTTCGCCGTGCAGTTCGGAAAGTAAAACACTCTCACCCTCTTGCTCATTTGGATCCACAATTTTCTTTGAAGACACAGCAACATGAAGGTCATCACACAACCCGGCACAGTGGCCAAAAAGTCACTTCCTCCGGTTTACCAGAATCACCACCCCGGAAATGTCGTCCAGAGGTCTCTTCCTATTTTAATAAACCTTGTCCCTGGGCGGGTTGCTTCCGATACCCACTTAATTCGTCTGATTCAAATTATCAAGTAACTTCTAGTTCTTCATCTGGCGACTCATCAACCACGCAATTGCCTCCCCTCAAGACCGTCACTGGGTAAATATACTGCCTTTCAGCTTTTTTCTTCATGCGTCGGTTTACCGTACTAATCTTTGTTTTGACATTGTAGTGCCAAAGCCCGACTGAGCAAGAAAGCCAAGACCAGTGGTCCTAGTGATGAAGTTGAACCGGAGAAGACCTCAGAAGGTGCTGGCAGAGACACTGATGTTGTCATGGATGATTCTGCCCCACAAGATCCAAACACGGATGCTGATCTGCCGGAAGCTGACCCGGCTACTCATGTTGATCCATCAACCCCGCATGCTACGCATCCAAGTCTAGCTGCTAATCCGCCGAGCCCAGCTGCTAATCCGTCGAACCCAGCCAGGGATATTGTCAATCCGCCGAGCCCGTCAAAAGGTGGCGATGATGATGTTATTATCACCGGTACTGCTCACACCATCCCTGGCAATCCGGTTGTCCTATCAAAGCATACCGCCAAGGAAGAATTTGTTGCTATGGGCCAGAGGAAAGAGAAGACAGATTTATCCAGCTATATCAACCTTACTGCCAAAGAACTTCATTCCGGCTTCTTACATTGCCTCTACACAAGCCTAGATTATGAGGCCGGTTTGGTGAACATGATGAAGGAGCGCTATGAGGTAACTTTCGAAACACTTTAATCTTGCTCGTTCTGTATGTCTCCATTGTAGCCCCCAAGGGTCGGTTCGTCTCTTGAAGACAAACCGGAACTTGTGAATAAAGAATGCTTCAACTGAGTAGCCCCTAGGGCCAGTTTAACCTTATCAAGGTGAACCGGGACTTCATGATTCAATATTCATTTTGCCAACTCCTTTCCCCTTTGTTCTTTTTGATCAAATATGCATTAGCCCCCAAGTGCCAAGATTCATACTTGTATTGAGCTTTGGGACTTTTAACTAAACCGTAGGAGAAAAGCATTCTGCATTAGCCCCCAAGTGCCAACTGTATAACTGCTTATATGCTTGGGACTTTGAGAAAAATATGATCATCTGATCTTTGCAGTCCAATATAAACAACAAAGACTCCAAAATTGCCGATCTTCAAGAAAATATCAAGTCCCAGCAATCAAAGACTTCCAAGGCCAAGGATGAGCTAAAAACTTCTTTGACAGCCATGGAACAACTTAAGGAAGGGTTAAAGAATGAACGTGCTAGTTGGGAAACTGAAAAGACTGCATTGTTGAAGCGAGCTGAAGACGCCGAGTCAGATCTTAAACCGGTGGCGGAAGACCTAACTGGGTTGAAGTGCCAAGTAAATGCCATGACCTCTGCAATATTTGGTAAATACTCTTGTCAAGATTTCTTGAATAACCATCTTTGAAATTGCCGGTTTAACAACAAAGTCTTAAACCATTTCAGGTAGCCGTGTTTCTCATCTCGGTGCTGATATGCGGATGAAGCTTAAAGCAGCATATACGTATATAGAGCAACTATATACCGGTTCCCAATGAGTTATCTGCGCAGTCTCCTACAACAAACCGGCACCAACATTGATCAAGGAGACCTTAGCCAAATTGTCGATGACGCCAGCGTAGATACAAGAAATGAAGCGATCTGCTGCCAGGGCTGGTGCTTTGTTGGCACTTTCTCGGGCCAAAGCATGGATAGCTGACCTAGATCTAGGTGATATTGCCAAGGGCTATCCCGGTGAACAAGAAAACGGGGTGTGATAATGAAGCCCTCAAAGCCCTTACAAAGGAGATGCGTCCTCTGGCAAGTCAATTGGCGAAAGAAGCTAACTTGACCGTTCATCGGTCCTTCTATGATGCCAACAACCAACGGATGGACACTGTTATGAAGGAAGCGCAAAATCTTATCCCGCCAATCCGTAAGCACACTTACGCCCCTGACGTTGAACCGTCCAAACTTATAAGTGAAGACGCTGCCTTTCAAGCTTTAACCCGGATTGACTGGACCACCGTTGACTTCTAGCCACTGGATGGAGAGATGGAGCTTGAACCGACGCCAGAAGATCCATCAACCTCTCGTCAACCAGGCGATGAATCTTAATCCGGCAACCAGGTTGATGTTCACAGAGTGTGTGTTGTGTAAAGAACAATCACTTATTTTGGCCTTAAACCGCCTTGTAATAGGCTAGTTGGCATATTTTGAGCTGCTGCCATCGTGCGTTGATATATGACTTTGTTTGATCTGCCATGATATTTGTGGTGTTGGCTGATATATCTTCATAGTATTATGGAATCCCTGTGTCTGCATAAAAAGATCTGGCCGGGTGTTTTACCGTCCGACGGGTTATAATGCCCAATACACAACCTGGTAGGTAACCAAGATTGTAAAAATAGCAAAAATAAATCATACCTGTGATATGAAATTATGCTGTTGGTTTACCAACTTTGATTGTAGTAAGGGTGAACACCCAACTCTTTTAATGTTCATAATTTCACCATGCAGTACTGGTATATATTAAGTCACCCCGGGTTGTGATGAACACCGGATGATCATACTGGCGACTTATAGTCAATGCCAGGCCGGATTGAATAATGCCGGTTCACCATTGATTATATGCTTTAACAGAGGATAACTGTAAGCCACACCGGGTTAAGAAACGCCGTGTTGAGATGAAGACATATAGTCTGGCCGGGTCAAAAGATGTCGGTTTACTTGAAAAGTTGATCAATAAAGATAAAACTTGGAAAAGCGAAAGCAAATAAAACTTGTAGTCGAGGCTTTTCGACGGCTGCCAGGCCCAAATTCGAGGCCTTTCGTGGGCTGCCAGGCCGCTGAGTTAAACCATTTGACAAAGCCTTTTAAGATGCGCCTCCAACTAACCAATCTTTGTTTTAACTTTGATAAGTTCAGGGTCTCAATGAGATTAACTTGTCAAACGTTCGGCGGGTCGTGCCAGGATTACCTGGATAGGAGTGGCTTGCTTGATGAAGGCAGGTTAACCCGGGGTTTTAGGTGAATAAACTAGGGTTCCAAGCCGTGGGTCGATACCCAATTACAAGGGTCCTTTCAAACTCTTTGTTTCATTACACAAAGAGCCCCCAAGTAACTTTGTGAGCTGTGCTCAATGGGTGCCTATGTTTGAGTCATGCTTATAGCAACATAACTCTCTTTGGCCCCTTGCGTGTGAAGCTCCCAAGCTGTATGATGGCATGATAGCCGATTTAATGGACAAAACGGGTCATCGCTTTGGAAGCAAAAGCCCCCCTGTAACCTGGAAATATGAGAAGAACGGTAGAGGCCCTGCTTGTAGCAAGGATGCCAGTTTATTATATTGAGCATAATATATACATTGTCATAATATGTACATAAGAAGAGCCCGTAACTCAGGTGTAGTAAGGCCGAAGGAGAGCTATGTTCCATGGCCGCCGGGTCTCCTCCTCAGAACTGCATGAGTCTTCTCGAATGTCAATGAGGTAGTATGATCCGTTGTGCAGATTCTTGCTGACCACAAAGGGTCCTTCCCAAGGTGGGGATAAATTGTGCATATCGGTCTGATCTTGGATGAGCCGGAGCACTAAATCGCCTTCTTGAAAGGTTCTTGTTTTAACCCGGCGATTGTGATAACGCTGCAGGTCTTGCTGGTAAACCGCCGAACAAGCCAAAGCCAAGTTTCGCTTCTCATCTAACAGGTCTAGCGCCTCCTGGCGAGCTTGCTCATTGTCCGCTTCAACATAATTAGCAACCCGGGGCGAATCATGACGAATAACACTTGGAAGGACTGCCTCTGCCCCGTAAACCATGAAAAAAGGTGTATATCCCGTAGATCGGTTTGGGGTGGTATTTATGCTCCATACACAGATGGTAATTCATCGACCCAACAACCCAGCGTCCGCTTCAAAGGAACCATAAGCCAGGGCTTTATACCCTTTAAAATTTCCTGATTAGCTCGCTCAGCTTGACCATTAGATTGGGGGTGAGCCACAGATGCTACATCAAGCCGGATGTGCTCTCGTTGACAGAAATCCTCCATCTCGCCTTTAGAAAGGTTCGTGCCGTTATCTGTGATAATGCTATGTGGAAAACTGAAACGGAATATCACCTTTTTGATGAACTAAACTGCTGTGGCTGCGTCACACTTGCTTACTGGCTTCGCTTCAACCCATTTAGTGAACTTGTCATCCGCCACCAATAGGTGGGTCTTCTTATCTTTGGATCGCTTGAAAGGCCCTACCATGTCAAGCCCCCAAATGGCCAATGGCCAGGTGATAGGAATCATCCGTAGCTCCTGAGCCGGAACATGAGCTCGGCGTGCAAACTTCTGACAAGCATCACACCGCTGTACCAGGTCCTCAGCATCGGCATGAGCCGTCAACCAGTAAAAACCATGACGAAAAGCTTTAGCCACCAAGGATTTTGAACCGGCGTGATTGAGGGAGTCCTGGATTAGGGGGTATCCGGACAGCCGGACTGTGTTCAACGTCCGGACTATTGAAGCGTGGAGATACAAGACTCAAGACTTCGGCCCGTGTCCGGATGGGACTCTCTTTTGCGTGGAAGGCAAGCTTGGCGATCCGAATATTATGTTTCCTTCCTTGTAGCCGACTCCATGTAAACCCTAGCCCTCTCCGATGTCTATATAAACCAGAGAGGTTGGTCCTTAGAAGGCCGATCACAATTACAATCATACCATCATAGGCTAGCTCTTAGGGTTTAGCCTCTACGATCTCGTGGTAGATCTACTCTTGTACTACCCATATCATCAATGTTAATCAAGCAGGAAGTAGGGTTTTACCTCCATAGAGAGGGCCCAAACCTGGGTAAACATCTATGTCCCTTGCTTCCTATTACCATCAACCTTGACGCACAGATCGGGACCCCCTACCCGAGATCCGCCGGTTTTGACACCGACATTGGTGCTTTCATTGAGAGTTCCTCTGTGTTGTCGCTGTCAGGCTCAATGGCTCCTTCAATCATCATCAACGACGCTGTCCAGGGTGAGACTTTCCTCCTTGGACAGATCTTCGTGTTCGGCGGCTTCGCACTACGGGCCAATTCGCTTGGCCACCTTGAGCAGATCGATAGCTATGCCCCCGGCCACCAGGTTAGGTTCGGAAACTTGAACTACATAGCGGATATTCGTAGAGACTTGATCTTCAACAAATTCAGGCCAGCGCCAGGAGCGCCGAACAGTCACGATGAGCACGGCTTAGACCTGTTTGTCAGACAATGCTTAGGATATCACCCCGGCAGAAGCCTCGGATCTAAATCCGAGGCAGGTTGCGTTGCCTAAGGACGGAGGGCTGGACCCCGCCCCGCAGGCCATACCCTCATCGGCGATGGAGCCGAACAGAGGCCTCACTTCTGAGGGAGCCTATGACTCCGGACCCCGGATTCATATCCGGTTGTAGGTTCCAGTCCGTGCGTCCCCGAACCCGCCGAGCCTGGTTGGGCTCCGGTGATGGAGTTCACCGCGGCGGACGTCTTTCAGCACTCGCCCTTTGGCGACATACTAAACTCATTTAAAATTATCTCTTTGACAGAGAATTCCAGGCCGAACTATGTCCGGCTCGAGTGGGAAGAAGGCGACGAAGAAATTCGTTACCCACCCACCACCCACTTGATAGCCACGGTCGATGATTTAACCGACGTGCTTGACTTCGACTCCGAAGGCATCGATGGTATGGACGACGATGCATGAGAAGACTCAGAATCTATGGGGTACCAGATTCCCGCCTCATCACATGACATATACATGGTGGATACACCCAAGGAAGACGACGGTGACAATCCGGAAGATAAAACCCCTGGGCAAAAACCAAAGCGATGGCGCAGACATCGTTCCAAATCCAGCAACAGTAAAAATATCAGCGAGAGCGCCAGAAGGATGGATACTCCAGTCAACCCCGAAGGCAACAACGACCAAACGGAACCAGGGATGGAGCGGGACGAACCAGGTCACGCCGAGCATAGTTCAGAGCATACGCCGAAGACAATGATCCAGAGGGACGAGTTCATCAAACCGCCCCAGGACAAGAAGACAGTCCGGACGATGACGCATTCATGATTCCAGAAGAACACGTGGAACGAGAGAACCTCCACAGAAATCTCATGGCCACAGTGAGAAGTCTGAAGAGGCAGAAGCAACGGCTAGATGGAACAAAGTGCTAGACACTGAAGAAAGATATGGCGACGATCGCCACACAAAGAGCTACCCAAAACATAAGCTACTGCCATAATTCAACAACGAGGCCGTGCCACCAAAGAATAACACGACCAGGAGGCAAGACGTACCACTTCATAACCGCAATAAAGCAAATACCGAAGACGCGCACGATTCACGTGAGCACCTGGATAAGAAAGCTGGCACAACTAGGTCCATCTACGGATCTACAGGACACACCCCGGCGGGGGACTGTGCTCGTCAAAACAATTATGACAACCAAATACCAGTTTGGAATAAACACCAAACACAACAACAGCCGACAGCATGCCACAGCGCACCCAGATACAGAGGGGCTGCTCACCCCCTGTGCTTTACTGATGAACTACTGGACCATGAATTCCCACAGGGCATTAAACCTGTGAACATAGAGGCATACGATGGAACGACAGACCCAGGGTTCTAGATCGAGGACTTTATCCCACATATACATATGGCTCGCGGGGATGACCTCCACGCCATCAAATACCTTCCCCTCAAACTAAAGGGACCAGCCAAACACTAGTTGAAAGGCCTCCCTGAAAATTCAATTAGGAGTTGGGAGGAACTCGAGGACGCTTTTAGGGCCAATTTTCAACGAACTTATGTCCGGCCTCCGGATGCTAACGATTTAAGTCACATAATCCAACAGCCCGGAGAGTCCGCCCGAAAGCTTTGGAACAGATTCCTCACTAAGAAGAATCAAATCGTTGATTGTCCGGATGCCGAAGCCCTAGGGGCATTCAAACACAACATCTGTGATGAGTGGCTTGCCAGACACCTCGGCCAAGAAAAGCCAAGGACAATGGCAGCCCTAACAAGCCTTATGACCCACTTCTGCATGGGCGAAGATAGCTGGCTAGGCCGTAAAGGCACCAGCGACCCCAGCACATCCGAAATAAGGGATGGCAACGCGAAGCCACAGTGTAATAAAAACAAATGCCAAAACAAGGATGTCAGATTTAGGGTTCGGGCAGACCCTTGAGGTTCGAACACTGGGTGCGCGTGGAGATTTCACCCTCTGCCTGCCTACTCCTCGCCGAATCGCTAGGATCTAAACTACCAAACAGAACAACACAAGAGACACAAGATTTATACTGGTTCAGGCCACCATTGTGTTGTAATACCCTACTCCAGTGTGTGGTGTGGTGGGTTGCCTCTTGGGCTGATGATGAACAATACAAGGAAGAACAGCCTCACGAGGGTCTGTTCTTGGCTGGTGCGACGAACTGCTAGGAGGAGTTCACTCGCTCTATCTACTGGTTTCTTGGTGACGATCCAGATTCCCTACCCTGGGGGTGGCTAGTCCTATTTATAGGCAAAGGCCCTGGGCCTCTTCCCAAATATTGAGCGGGAAGGGCACCAACAATTGGCCATTTTGAAGGGGAACAGCGGGTACACTTATCCTAACTAAAGTTGGTCCTCGCCTGTCAAAGGCTCTTGTGGTGACGCCTGCTTGGGCTCCACAATGACTTCCTTCCTGCCGTTGGGCTGGTCTTGGTCTTGTTGCACCAAAATGGATGCCTTTGCTTGATGCTCTCGCCCGCGCTTGCTCCCTTTGCACAAAAGAGGAAAGGAGGACACTGCGCAGGCTGGCGCCTGACTGGCGCCCTTGGTCGGCATGGCTTGCGTCCCTCGCGAGCCCACCTGATGTGGCCGTGCCTGAGGAAGCTCCTTGTCGTCCACCCCGCGAGGCTTGGCCCCTCGCGAGGGTCTTGAATTTGTGTTGATGAAGATGGGCTGTGCTGGGCCTCCCTTGAGCCACACCGCAGGCCGCAGGCAGGCAAGTCTGGGGACCCCTGTTCCCAGAACGCCAACAGTAGCCCCCGGGCCCACGGCGCGCCCGGACTTGGCCGAGCAGAGAGGCGAAAGGGAAAGTGCGAAGCGTCGCGGGCCCTAACAGCTTGCGGCCTCGGGCGCCGCATGGCGGTTGATTGGACATGGGCGCCTCTGCTTCCCCACGACGCCTTGGTAACCGCACGGATTCGACAAGTCCCTGCATGCAAAGCGGGTCATGATTACCTGCGATCGTGGAGGTCGTCGGTTGGCCTTCGCTGGCTATAAATACGGAACGGCGCGCATCCTTCCAGTCTATCCCCTCTTGCTTCTCCTTTTTCTTCATGGCTCCACCAAGGAAGTTCTCGGCCGCAGAGAAAGGAAAGGGTCGCCAGGTCGAGTCTACCTCTCCCCCGCCCAAGCGCGGTCAAGGTCGCCCTCGCAAACATCCTGTGGCCTCCACAGCGGCCCCCCGCGGTCGCGGAGGTGGCTCTCTGCGCAGCGATGAGCGGCTAGCCATGGTCGGGGGGCGTGTTCCGGCCGTGCGACCCCCGAGGTCGCGCCTCCATAATGCAGAGGTGCCGCCGGAGTTCATTGTGTGGGCGGTGGAGCCAACCGGCGCCCGGCTTCAGCTCCCTCGCGTCCTCCTAGGTGAGCTCCCAGCTGGCGCCTTGGGTGGCCTCTGGCTCCAGGCAGATGGATGCTGCAGCCGGGCCTCGTGGGCTTCGCTGGAGGTCTCCGCAGCCGGGAGCCTGGCCCTGACCTGCGGCTGGCAGACGTTTTCTCGCACGCGTGGCCTGCGCCACCGGTGCTCTCTACACTTCAAGTTTGACAGCGACACCACCCTCTATGTGAGTGTGTTTGGGGAAGATGGTCGCCGTGCAGGGTGCTGCCCTGAAGATGACGACCGCGGCCGGGGACTCAGCCCCGACGAGGATGGAGAGGACAGCGCGCACGTGGTTGGCGGTGCCCGTGACTCCTCAAGCTTCACCAGCTCTTCTTTGGGTAGCGACCCTTCTAGCAGCGGCCGCGGTCAGCCTCCACGCCGTCGCGCCTGCTTGGAGGGCGGCAATGGGTCTGCCCGCCATCGCGCCCCGGTGAAGCGCGAGAGGGAGTCCACCTGAGCTCCGGAGGCGGCTCGAGTCTTCCATGAGGGCCGGTGCAGGACGAGCTTCGCCTGCTTTGTTCTTTCCTTTCTTTTCTCCTGTGCAAAAAGACAGCAATGTGTGGCCCCATGGGGGCGCGTTTGGGTTAACGTCGTCAATCATCATACTGTTTCTGTTATTCCAGTATTGTCCTTTCTGTTGCATGCCCATTCACAAGTAATCTCCAGTCTTAGCCATGGGGGCGACCGACCCAGGCCCTGTATTCGTGTCGTGGTGCCCGTGAGGCATGGTCTGGAGGGGCGCTCCTGTAGTGGACCTGGGCCGTGAAAACTTGAGCGGTACGGGCAGGAACACTCGCGAGGGCTCCCGGGGCTTCCACCTGCTGGCCCTCACGCAAGAGAAATCGAGGCAGGAGAGCGAAAAAGTTGAAGAACCACAGGTCAAAAGGCGGCGATAGTTTCGATAAAACTCCAAATCAGAATGAACTATCCAACTGGAGAAAGAAAATGAAAAAGCCGGGTCCGGCACCTAGTCTAGTCTTCGACGTCCTCTCACCAGCGCGGAGCTAAGTGCTGCCACTGGGCGTGGGAGGGATCCCCAGGGCCTGAGGCCGGCACCCCTAAGACTCCGGGGCGTGTACAGCCCCAACTCATTATTACGTGAGTGTCACGGGCGGCGAGCTTCACAGGCGTTGGCCTTCTTCATAGGCTCCGGGCCTTTCTTCGGGGAGGCAAGCTTCACGGGCATTGAACCTCTTCACAGGCTCTGGGCCTTTTCCAAAACGCGATAGCTTCATAGGCGTTTGCCTTCTTCACAGGCTCTGGGCCTTTTCCAAAATGACGGGCTTCACAGGCATTCGCCTTCTTCACAGGCTCTGGGCCTCTTCCAAAAATATGAGCTTCACAGGCATTCGCCTTCTTCACAGGATCTAGGCCTTTTCCAAAAAGATGGGCTTCGCAGGCATTTGCCTTCTTCACAAGCTCTGGGCCTTTTCCAAAAAGATGGGCTTCACAGGCATTCACCTTCTTCACAGGCCCTGGGCCTTTTCCAAAAAGACGAGCTTCACAAGCATTCGCCTTCTTCACAGGCTCTGGGCCTTTCTAGGGGTAAAACCTCCGGAGGTGCTGGATGTTCCAGGCGTTCTGTACAGGTACTCCCTCCTGAGTCTCCAAGCGCGCGGAGCCGGGCCTGGAAACATGAACAACCTTGAACGGGCCCTCCCACATAGGAGAGAGCTTATGCAGTCCCTCCCTGGGAGGACCCGCCGGAGCACGAGGTCCCCTACCTCGAGAGTTCTGGGGCGGATGTTGCGGCAGTGGTATCGCCGTAGTGCCCGCTGGTACCTTGCCGCTCGCAGCGTAGCTTCTCGACGATGCTCCTCCACAGCACGAGGTCCGTCCCCCGCATGGCGTCCTGCAGCGTCTCATCGAACGCCAGGACCCGCGCGGAAGGACGCCTGACCTCGTGAGGGAGGACCGCTTCGGCTCCGTAGACCAAGAAGAAGGGGGTCTCCCCAGTCGGCTTGGTCGCGGTTGTACGGATGGACCACAACACGGACTGAAGCTCGTCATACCAAACTCTGCCGCAGGCCTCCAATTTCTTCTTGAACGTCCTAGTCTTGAGTCCCCTCAGGACTTCTGTGTTGGCCCGCTCGGCTTGGCCGTTGCTTCGGGGGTGCGCCACCGAAGCGTAGCATATATGCGTTCCAAGGTTAGCACAGTTTGTTTTGAAAAGGTTACTGGTGAACTGTGAACCGTTGTTAGTGATGATGCGGTTCGGCACCCCGAACCGGCTCATGATGCCCTTGATGAACTTGACCGCAGAACCAGCAGGGATGGTGCGGACGGCCTCGACTTCGGCCCACTTGGTGAACTTGTCCACGGTGACGTAGAGGTAGCGATAGCCCCCTGGTGCCCGAGGAAACGGGCCCAGGATATCCAGCCCCAGACTGCAAATGGCCACGTGAGGGGTATGGTTTGCAGACCTCCTGCCGGCTGATGGATCTGCTTGGCATGTAATTGGCAAGCCTCGCAAGCCTTCACTAGTTCGACAACGTCATTGAGCGCAGTAGGCCAATAGAAACTGCTGCGGAACGCCTTGCCGACGAGGGTCTGTGATGACAAATGATGCCCACAGTCTCCATCGGGTATATCTGCCAGCAGTTCCTTTCCTTGCTCCCTGGTGATGCAATGCAGGGACACATCATTCGGTCGTTTCCTGTAGAGCTCTCCATCCATGATGCAGTACGCTGTGGCTTGCCGCGCCACACGCTCTGCTTCCTCCTCCTTCTCCGGCAGGGTCCCTTGCGTTAAGTAGCTCCGGAGCTCTGTGATCCAGTACCCCTCCTGAGGCTCCATCGTTAGGAGTAGGCGTGCTCCTGAGGCCGGGCCACAGGCTGGGGCTCTCGAGGCAGGTGGCTGAGGAAGCTCCACCCGAGGCTGTGCTGTGTTCGATAATGATGGCAGGGCCGAGGGCTTGAAGAGCCATTCCTCGAAGACGCCCGGCTCCTGGGACAACCACCTGGAGGCTCGTTCGGCGATGTCTTCAGCCTCTTGATTAGTGCCGCGGGGCACATGCTGTAGCTCCAACCCCAGAACTACTTCTCCATCCTACGGACCTCTGCAAGGTAGGCCTCCATGTGCTCATCTCTTGGCTCGTATACCTTGTTGGAGAAATTGACAAGGAGCTGTGAATCGCCCTTGATAGTAAGGCGCTTCACCCCCAGGGCAGCGGCGGCCTTCAAGCCTGCTATCAGTCCCTCGTACTCCGCTATATTGTTGGAGACCTTTTCACCCTGCTGGAAGCAGAGCTGCACGGCGTAGTACAGCTTGTCCTGAGTGGGAGATATGAGCACCGCCCCAGCCCCAGCGCCATGCCTGGAGAATGCGCCGTCGAAGTACATGACCCAGCCTTCTGGCGCCTCGCTTCCTGGGGAGAGTGATCGGTCCTCGTCGGCCTTGAGGTCCGGTGCTTCTGTCCATTCAGCCACGAAATCAGCTAGCGCGACAACCTTGATGACCCTGGTCGTACTGAATTGAAGCTGAAACGCTTGCAGTTCAATGTTCCACTCAGCGACCCTTCCGGTCGAGTTAGGGCTCCTGAGCACCCTTTCCAAGGGGTATGCCGAGACAACCTTGATCGGGTGACCCTGGAAGTAGTGCCGCAGCTTAAGCGAGGCCACCAGCAGCGCATGGAGGAACTTCAGTGGCATGGGGTACCGTGCCCTCGCATCCCGCAACACCGTGCTGACGAAGTACACCGGGTGCTCGGCGAGGCTTGGAGCGTCGGCGCTGGTGGCGCCCTCCGGAGGCTGTGGCGCCTGCTGAGGCGACGGGGCCTCCGGAAGATGGTTGCTTGGGGGAAGAGCTTCCTCCGTTCCCGACACGCTTCCCTGTGGCGGCTGATCCTCCTCAGCCGTGGTAGCGACCTCTGCGAGTCCTTTTTGGTCCTGCTTTGCCTTGACACGGGCAGCAGCCGTGGCTTTGGTCCGATGCTCCTCCCTAACTGCCACCAGAGCCGCGCTGGCGGAGTAAGGAGTGGCGGCGAGATAGAGTACAAAGGGCTCTTGAGGGCGTGGGGCCACCATCACCGGAGGGCTGGTTAAGTATCTCTTGAGATCTTGGAACGCTTTGTCGGCTTCTTCAGTCCATTCAAAGGGCCCCTTCTTCTTCATCAGCTGAAAGAAAGGCAGCGCTCGCTCCCCTAACCTGGAGATGAAGCGCCCCAGCGCAGTCACGCGCCCCGTGAGCTTCTGCATTTCTCTGAGTGTCCTTGGTGGGCTCATGTCCTCGACTGCCTTGACCTTTTCTGGGTTGGCCTCGATGCCTCGGTGAGACACGAGGAAGCCCAAGAGCTTGCCCGAGGGGACACCAAACACACACTTCTCCGGGTTGAGCCGCAGGGTCACTGCATTGAGGCTCGCGAAGGTTTCCTCCAGGTCTTGTATCAGAGTCTTGGCCTCGCAATACTTCACTACGATGTCGTTGATGTAAGCCTCCACATTCTTCCCGAGCTGCGGGCCCAAGGTGATGTGCATGAGGCGCTGAATGGTTGCCCCCGCGTTGTGCAGTCCGAACGGCATGCATGTATAGCAGTACACCCCACACGGGGTCAGGAAGGCCATCTTCTCCACGTCTTCCACAGCCATCTTGATCTGGTGATACCCGGAGAAGGCATCCAAGAAGCATAACAGGTCACATTCAGCGGTGGAATCGACGATCTGATCGATGCGAGGGAGCGGGAACGGATCTTGCGGGCATGCTTTGTTGAGGTTGGTGAAGTCGACACACATGCGCTCCTTTCCTCCTTTCTTTGGCACAACCACGGGGTTGGCCAACCAATCTGGATATTGGACCTCGCGAATAACCCCCGCGGCTTCTAGCTTGCGGGTCTCCTGGACGATGAAGGCCTGCTTTTCCATGGACTACCTCCTCGCCTTCTGCTTCATGGGGCGCATGTTGGGACACACGTTGAGGTGGTGCTCGATCACGCCTCGTGGGATCCCTGCCAACTGATCGGGCTCCTAGGCGAACACCTTCTTGTTTGCACGCAGGAACTTGACCAAGGCTTCCTCCTGCTCTGGCCCGAGGTTGGCGCCTATGGTGAAAGTGGCGTTAGTGGACCCATCCTCGTCGACAGGTACCTGCTTGGTATCTGCCTTGTCTTGGGTGAACAACTGCTTCTTCTTGGTTGGCGCGCCCCCCTTGGGCTTGGGGGTTCCTGCGTCGGCGGGCCGTGCCGCCGCCGCCGTCTTGAGGGCGAGCTTGAGTACTCGTAGCGCACCTCCGGTGTCCCCGGGCACGGTGAGGACGCCATTGCTCTTGGGCATCTTCATGAGGTTGTACGCCGGGTGAGTCGCGGCCATGAATTTGGCCAATGCTGGATAGCCGAGGATGGCATTGTAGGGGAGGCCGATGGGGGCGATGTCGAAATCGACCAGCTCTGTGTGGAAACTGTCGTAGGTGCCGAAAGTTACCGGGAGTCGGATCTGCCCCAAGGAGCTGGACGACCCGCCTCCGACGCCCGAGAAAGGCCGGCTGGGTTGCAGCCGCTCCCGGGGTATGGAGAGGAGGTTGAAGGCCTCAACTGAGAGCACGTTGAGGCCCGCGCCACCATCAACGAGAGTCCTGGTGAGAGCCACCCGGTAGATGGTGGGCGTGCAGAGCATGGGGAGCGCGCCCGAGTAGGCCGAGTTGGAGGGGTGGTCCTCAGAGATGAAGGTCAGCCTGGCCGATGGCTCCAACCGGCCTGGGGGAGCCCCCTGCCGCGTGGAGGCGGCGCCGACCCGGCGGACGAATGGCTTGACGTGGTGGCTAGAGGGTGGCGCCTGCGAGCCGCCCAGGAGGGCCGTGATGACCGAGGGAGCCGGTGCGACGGGGTGGGTGAGGAAGAGGCGGCGTGGCTCTTCCCGAGAGGCCATGGGGGGATGCTGGGATGATGCTTGCTGCCCGTTCCTGGCTGGGCCAGTGGCGGCGTTGACGGAAGGTGACGGGGAACGACGGGGGCGCCCGCCGACGAGAGCCGTCCGGGAGACGCGGGAAGCAAGGGCGGCTCGGTGCTCGGCGCGAGCCCGACGAGCGTCAGACATGGATGCGATGGTCGGAGAAGAACAGGACGACGGAAGGCAAATTCCGGCGCTCCCCTACCTGGCGCGCCAAATGTCGGATTTCGGGTTCCGGCAGACCCTTGAGGTTCGAACACTGGGGTGCGCGTGGAGATTTAACCCTCTGCCTGCCTGCTCCTCGCCGAATCGCTAGGATCTAAACTACCAAACAGAACAACACAAGAGACACAAGATTTATACTGGTTCAGGCCACCATTGTGGTGTAATACCCTACTCCAGTGTGTGGTGTGGTGGATTGCCTCTTGGGCTGATGATTAACAATACAAGGAAGAGCAGCCTCGCGAGGGTCTGTTCTTGGCTGGTGCGACGAACTGCTAGGAGGAGTTTGCTTGCTCTATCTACTGGTTTCTTGGTGAGGATCCAGATTCCCTACCCTGGGGGTGGCTAGTCCTATTTATAGGCAAAGGCCCTGGGCCTCTTCCCAAATATTGAGCGGGAAGGGCGCCAACAATTGGCCATTTTGAAGGGGAACAACGGGTACACTTATCCTGACTAAAGTTGGTCCTTGCCTGTCAAAGGCTTTGGTGGTGACGCCTGCTTGGGCTCCACAATGACTTCCTTCCTGCAGTTGGGCTGGTCTTGGTCTTGTTGCACCGAAATGGATGCCTTTGCTTGATGCTCTCGCCCGCTCTTGCTCCCTTTGCACCAAAGAGGAAAGGAGGACACTTCGCGGGCTGGCGCCTGACTGGCGCCCTTGGTCGTCATGGCTTGCGTCATGGGCACCTCGCGAGGTACCCTGCCTTGAACTCTCCGCCTCCTCGCGAGCCCACCTGATGTGGCCGTGCCTGAGGAAGCTCCTTGTCGTCCGCCCCGTGAGGCTTGGCCCCTCGCGAGGGTCTTGAATGTGTGTTGATGAAGATGGGCTGTGCTGGACCTCCCTTGAGCCACGCCGCAGGCCGCAGACAGGCAAGTCTGGGGACCCCTGTTCCCAGAACGCCGACAAAGGAAGAGAGCCCGGATAACACAATGGTTAATGCCGGATTCAGGGGCTCTCGACCTAACCAGCAAAATAAGCCATCTAAAGGCAGCAAAGAGGGACCATCCGGTCTGAACAGAGTTCTGGACAGACTGTGCCAAATTCATGGCACCCCCGACAAACCTGCGAACCACACGCATAGAGAGTGCTGGGTCTTCAAGCAGGCCGGCAAACTAAACGCCGAATACAAGGGAAGGGAAACACCAAGTGAAGACGAGGATGAACCTCGCCCACCGAACACTTGGGGACAGAAACAATTCCCACCAGAGGTTAAAACAGTGAATATGATCCACACGACTCGCAAATCCTTGAGAAGGCACGAACGCGCCCATAAAGATGCGTGCGATATAGAGCCCATCATACCCACACCTAACTACTGGATGTCTTGTCCGATCACCTTCGATCACCTGGACGGCCGAACTAGTATTCGGCGCGAAGGATCAGATGCCTTGGTGCTTGACCCAATAATCGACGGATAACACCTCACCCACATCCTCATGGACGGCGGCAACAGTCTCAATTAAATATATGAGGACACTGTCCGCAGGATGGGGATAGCCTCATCCAGGATCAATAAAATCACCACCACCTTTGAAGAGGTGATACCAGGCGTTGAAGCCCACAGCAGGGGCTCCGTCATACTGGAGGTAACATTCGGCCCTCCAGGCAACTCCAGAAGCGAAGAACTACTCTTCATCATCGCACCCTTCCAAAGCAACTATCGCGCATTGCTTGGAAGAACGGCCTTCGCCCGCTTCAATGCATTGTCGCACTGTGGCTACCTTACACTCAAAATGCCCGGTCCACGCAGCGTCATCACTGTTAGCGGAATAATAGAGCGCTCTTCGCGCGCAAAGGAACACGCGACGGCCCTGGCGGGCGGACTATAAGCGGCCTCTAACAAAAAAACATGACTGGTCGTTAAGACCACAGACACGGTTAGACGAGTCCGGCAGCCCATATGAAACCAGGGCACTGTATATGAAATCCCATAGCGGACACTAGGGGCTATAAATACAGTCCCACACTTGGCTCAACCTTATGGGCAGGCCAACATCTTACACTTTTACTATCCATCGCATACTCACGTTGTACTGTCCTATGAGTTTTCTTTTTCCATAGACAACGTTCGTGAGATACCCTTCCAGGATACGGCACAACGAATACAAAGGCGCAGACATGCAGCAGGGCCCCGTTAGACAGGTTTCTTTTTAGATTAAGCCCATGTGTAAACCTTTTTATTGCCTCTTGTTGTTTAACCATCCCATGGGTTCTATACCATAGAGGATACTATCGTTTTTAGCATTTCGCCACGACGGATTAACGCACGTACCTGGAAACACAGGTTTATAATGAATTGGCATTCTAGAGCCCATCATCTGTTATAAAGTCCGAATACCTTCGAGAGTGTTCGGCGTCACGAGTTTGGCCTTATATGCATCAGCTCCGAATCATGTGTTTGGTCAAATGTTGGGTTAGCCCGGCTCCTGGGTTTGCCACCTTACGTTCCATTATTATCGGCTAGGGTGGCCAAAGGAGAACTACTGCGATTGCGCCCTGGTTATTCCGGATGAGCACCTCAGGAGAGAAAGCCGAAAACAGACTGTCATGATACAGCGAGAGACTGGTCAACCACTCGACGACTCATCGGAATCTTTAGGATTCCTCCGCATTAACGAAGGGCCATTTCCCGGCCAGGTACACACGCACCCGTATTCGGATGCACATGAAGGTACCAGGGGCTACATAGTAGTCCCACGTTAGAATCCCGCGGCTAAGCGAAGGTGTTACAGCTATATAGTCCGGTTGCCTAGTTTGTCGTGCGATCACCTCCTTCATGGACCAAGACGTTGGATCAAGTGTGATTAAGCAAAAAAATTCGCGAACACCCCCGCATTGTACGCGTGGGGGCTGAAGCCAACGACTGCTAACATTCGGATTACATATTTATATATACATATATATAAACGGCCGCACAAGGGAAATAATAATATTCTTAGGTAAATAGTATAAATCTAGTCTCATAACCAAAATAAAACATTGTTTTTACAATGATTTTGTTCATCATTCGAACAAGACATTCTTCGAGCACTGCGCCTCTATTAGGCGGGCACCTTCTGTGACCTGCGCCAAGTAGTGCTCGGCCGGATATTGGCCCCCCACCGGATCCTGGGACGCTATAATAGTGGCATCCATATCTGTCCAATACGCTTTGATGCGGGCAAGGGCCATCCGTGCACCCTCTATGCACGCCGACCTCCTCATGGCATCGATCCGAGGCACGGCCCCAAGGAACTGTTGCACCAAACCAAAGTAACTGTCCGTCTTAGGCCCCTTCGGCCAAAGATGGTCTATTACAGACCGCATTGCAAGCCCGGACAGCCTATGAAGCTCCGCTACAGCAGCCATCTTATCACTTAACGGCAGCGGGCGAGTGGGAGCATTGAACTGCGACCAGAAAAGCTTCTCCACTTGCTTCTCACCCTGATCTTTGAAGAACTCCACAACATCAGCCGTACTCTTCGTCAGGTCGGCGTATGCGTCCTCCGAACTCTAGCGTCCATCATGGGGAGCGTACTTCGGATCGAAGAACTTCGTCCGCAGCAAATAGGAGCCCCCAGCCACGATTTTACCGGCCTGTTGAAGCTCCTCCCGCGCACCCCTGAGCTTGGTCCATATTTCCTTGGTGGCACTAAGTGCCTTGCTCAGGTCGGCCGATTTATCCTCATGCTCCTTTTTCAGGAGCTCAAACCGGCAGCAGCATTTTTTAACTCGATATCCATTTCGGCTATCTTTTCCTCGCTTCGTCAAAGAGCAGCCTGTTCGGTTCTCAATTCCTCAGCCACCTTTAGGGCAGCCGCATTGCTCACCCGAGCTTGTTCCTTG
Source organism: Triticum dicoccoides (assembly GCF_002162155.2). Taxonomy (NCBI): domain Eukaryota; kingdom Viridiplantae; phylum Streptophyta; class Magnoliopsida; order Poales; family Poaceae; genus Triticum; species Triticum dicoccoides. Next base: position 304,378,263 of record NC_041391.1, read on the forward strand.
GCTAGAGCAAGTTCCGCCCTCAGGGCCTCCACGGCAGCAACACCATCTGCAGTCCGAACATATTACATTAATATGCGCCACCTTAATATTTTCCTATGCAATGGAAGACAGGGCACATACCTTGGGACATATCTAGCCGCTCATTCATCAGAGTGATATCGGCATCAATCGACCCAATTTGCCTCGTTAGTTCGGCAACTTTAATGGACGGGCCGGCGGCCGGACCCACAGGTACCTGCACATATTTACAACACAAATTATTGGTTGATGATCCCCCGTTTGCCGCCTAGGGAGGGCAACCAGAGTCTCGGGGCCTACTATCTATATGGTGTATTCTTCACTACATACCTCAAAGCCTCTGAGCAGGCTTGTAAATGCTTCATTCAAACCGCCGGTAGCAGATGGAATCTTCTTGAGCACCGCACTCATTAATGAGCGGTGCCCCTCCGAGAGCGGAGCACGCTCCAGCAAGCCCGTCAGTACGTCCGGCCGGACATTGAACTGCGCCGGACTCTTCCCATCGCCCCCTGTTGTAGCCAAATGCTCCGGGTGCAGGGCGGCTGACGAATTGACTTACGGCTTCGGCAGATCCGGACACCTCCGTGATGACACCTCCTCCTTCATGAGTCGGAGAAGGGGGTGGGGTCTCGCTCTCCATCATCCCCGGAGGAAGGTCCCCCAAAGATGAACCCTATTCAGAGGAGCTGCTGGCCGGACTACAAAAAGTTCAATCCTGGTTATTGATCTAGGAGAAACATAGTACCTACGGATTGTAGATTGACTTACGGCTCGGTGGAGGGCTGGCCCGTTGGAGGGCATGGTGCGGTGAGGATGCCCATCGAGGCAAGGCCCCCTGGGGCTGTCTTTTTCCCTGATTTGGGCATCTCCGACTCCAAATCTTCGGAGGCGGCCCTCTTCTTCCCGCGCGGAGAGGAGGCCTTAGCCTCCACTCCCCGACTATCCTCCTTGGGGGAGGTAACAATTCCCCCGGTTCGGATGCGTAGCGTGTGGGGTTTGGTTTCTTCGTTCCTCCCCTTGTCTTTCCCCGAGGGTATTCTGCTGAGTACCCGGTCGAGCATCTTGGCCATGGTAGGGGCGGGCGAGCCTTCGGGAAGTGGCGCCGGACACCTGATTCTCTCCACCTTGCTGAGCCATTCCTGGATGCGGATGATTGTCAGAATGAACAATCATGATAAATACAAAACAGGGTGTCCGATATCAAGGCTACTTGGGTATCTAGGCGATTGCAGCTTAGGCCCGGATCCTCGGTGGTGTCCGGACACACTACTTTCTGTCCGAAGAATAATTTGCACATCTCTTCAGGCTTCAAGCCGAAGAAGTGCTTGACAGTCCGCGGACCCTCCGGATTGAACTCCCACATCCGGAGAGGCCGGCGTTGGCACGGCAACATCCGCCGGATTAACATCACTTGCATTATGCTGACAAGGGTGATATCCCTCTCAAGAAGCTCCCGGATGCGGTTCTGCAGTATGGGTACATCACCTGCGGGCCCCCAATTCCGTCCTACGTTTGTCCAGGACGCCAATTGTGACGGAGGGCCCGAGCGGAACTCGGGGGCGGCTACCCACTTTGTGCCCCTGGGGGCTGTAATATAAAACCTCCTCCGCTGCCATACATCAGATACTTCTGGGAAAGAACCCTCTGGCCATGGGGCATCGGCGTTTCTGCTTATTACGGAACCTCCACACTCCACATGTCGCCCCTCGATCATCTTCGGCTTCACATTGAAGGTCTTGAGCCATAAGCCGAAGTGTGGCGTGGTGTGGAGAAAAGCCTCGCACACGATAATAAACGACAAGATATGGAGGATAGCACCTGGATCCAGATCATGAAAATCCAACCCATAGTAGAACATGAGCCCCCTCACGAAGGGATCGAGGGTGAAACCCAAACCGCGGAGGAAGTGTGGGACGAAAATGACACACTCATTGGGCTCCAGCGTTGGGATGACCTGCCCTGGAGCAGGAAGCCTGTGCTAGATATCGGCGGTCAGGTATCCGACCTCCCTAAGCTTTGCGATGTCCTTCTCTTTAATCGAGGAGGCCACCCACCGGCCTTGAGGGTCAGATCCGGACATATTGGAGGTTCCGGGGGGTTGGAGCTTAGGTTTTGGGTGTTAGAACCTCGAGGTGCGAGAAGGCGCGATGAAGGTGAAAAAAAGGCGTAGGTCTCGACCCCTTTATAAAGAAGGTGAATATCACGAGTCCTCAGTGTGACCGTTTGAGGCTTATCTAAAAAACAAACGGAGTTATACCAACAGCCGTCGTGGGGTCACGCACGCCCATATTGATGGAAAATCCCGTAATAAGAGGAACACGATCTCTGCCTCGACGGGACATGCCAATAAAACCACCTCGTAACACGAGTTGAGGTGGGGTAAGAAACGCCGGTTCGCGTTGGACCAGGCCATGATACAGGGGCACGACGCACGAAGATTGCCGGCAAATCAGATTTATACCATGTGAAGATCATCCCGCAGATCTGGACACGGTTTACGTGTTCGATAACCACTTTGGAGTATTCGGTGAAGGAACCCGCCTTGCAATGTCGAAGACAATACTGCGCGCCAGACTCATCGTCCTTGAAGCCTGCTTCAGGGGCTACTGAGGGAGTCCTGGATTAGGGGGTATCCGGACAGCCGGACTGTGTACAATGTCCGGACTATTGAAGCGTGAAGATACAAGACTCAAGACTTCGGCCCGTGTCCGGATGGGACTCTCCTTTGCATGGAAGGCAAGCTTGGCGATCCGGATATTATGTTTCCTTCCTTCTAACCGACTCCATGTAAACCCTAGCCCTTTTCGGTGTCTATATAAACCTGAGAGGTTGGTCCTTAGAAGGCCGATCACAGTTACAATCATTCCATCATAGGCTAGCTCTTAGGGTTTAGCCTCTACGATCTCGTGGTAGATCTACTCTTGTACTACCCATATCATCAATGTTAATAAAGCAGGAAGTAGGGTTTTACCTCCATCGAGAGGGCCCGAACCTGGGTAAACATCTGTGTCCCTTGCTTCCTGTTACCATCAGCCTTGACGCACAGATCGGGACCCCCGGCCAGGTCAGGAGCAGGCGGGCGAGGGGTCGGGCACCCGGGGCTCCAAGGCCGGGCACCCGGGGTGCCTTCCAGCAGCCGGCTGGGCATGGGACGGGCACCTGGGGCCGATTGGCCGGGCACGCGGGGCCGGCTGGGCGAAGCCCAGGAGAGGGGGCGGGCACCCGGGGCCTTGGGGCCGGGTACCCGGGGCCGGCTAGGGCGCAGCCCAGGTAGAGGCCGGGCACCCGGGGCTGCCATGGCCGGGCACCCGGGATGTCCAGGGGGGTTTGCCCCTTCTCCTCCTTCTTCCTTCTTCTCGTTCTCTCCTTCCTTCTCTTCTTTACCTTGCTTCGTGGTCACTTGTGTCTCCGTCTTCTCCTTCTCACTATCATCTTCTTTGTACCTAAGCATGCAAAATGTTTCCGATGATGGTAGAATCCAATTCTCATGTGAAACCGAATGAAACTCAAAGAGGAGAGAGTCAACCTCGTTCTCGATGGCGCGTGCACGTGCTCTTGTCATTGGGCCACTTGGTGCTTGCAGTGGTGACGGAGTGTCGGTGCGAGTAGTCGAGGGATACTCCGCATCATCTTCCCCCCCTTGGGAAAGATCCGTCCATGGATCATGCTCTTCATCACCATGGTACTTGCCCAAGTCTTTGACATTGAAGATGTTGCTAACATTGTACTTGTCACGTGGGATGTCGACCTTGTAGGCGTTGTCGTTGTAGCGTGCGATCACCTTGAATGGTCTATCGGCTCTTGGAAGTAGCTTGGACTTGTGTTCCTTGGGGAAGTGGTCTTTGCGGAGATGTATCCATACTTGATCACCCGGTTGGAACACCATAGGAGACTTGTTGAGGTTGAGCTTGGAAGCGAGTCGTTGTACTTGGCGCTCGATCGTGGAACGTGTTTCTTCATGCATCTTCTTGAGGTTGGCGGCTCTTGCACTTGCGTCCATGTTTGCTCATTCTTGAAGTGGTAGAGGAAGGATGTCCAATGGCGACAAAAGGGTTGAAACCGTAGACGACCTCGAAGGGGGACTTGCCGGTTGTAGAGTGTCTTGCACGATTGTAGGCGTACTCGGCGATGGGTAGGCACTCCTCCCACTCCTTGATATTCTTCTTGATCAAAACACGTAGGAGAGTCGCAAGCATCCGGTTGGTGACTTCCGTTTGTCCATCGGTTTGAGGATGATATGCCGTGGAGAATAGTAGCTTGATCTCGAGCTTGGCGGATAGTGTCTTCCAAAAGTAGCTTAAGAACTTGACGTCTCGATCCGACACAATTGTCTTTGGCACGCCGTGCAACCTCAAGATTTCCCTACAAACGAGATTGGCAACATGTGAAGCATCGTCTATCTTATTGCATGGGATAAAATGAGCCATTTTAGAGAAATGTTCCACAACAACAAAAATCGAATCCTTGCCATTCTGGGTTCTAGGTAATCCAAGCAGAAAATCCATGCTAATGTCTTCCCAAGGTTGATGTGGAATAGGTAAAGGCATATGTAAACCATGGGATTGAGAATGCGACTTAGCTTTGCAACACGTAGAGCACTGGTTGGTGAAGCGGGCAACATCGCGAAACATCTTTGGCCATAATAGTTCTTGGAGAGCGTGGTGAAAGTCTTGTCGCGTCCAAAGTGTCCCATGAGTCCACCTCCATGAGCCTCTTGCAAAAGGAGCAAACGAAGAGAAGACTTGGGAATGCATAGTTTGTTAGCTCTCATAAGATAACCATCTTTGATATAATATCGTTCCCAAGAAGTATGCGTCACACACTTAGCGTAAGGAGTAGCAAAAGTCACATCACCCTCATACAAATCTTTGATATGATCAAATCCTATGACATTCAATTCAAGTTGAGTAAGTAACATGCATTTGCTGGAAAGGGCATCTACCACCACGTTTTCTTTGCCCTTAATGTACTTTATCACATAGGGAAAAGATTCAATGAATTCACTCCATTTAGCATGCCGTTTATTCAACTTGGTTTGACCTTTGAGTTATTTAAGTTTTTCATGATCGGTATGTATGACAAACTCATGCGGTCTAAAGTAATGCTCCCACACATGTAACACACGCACTAATGCAAACAATTATTTGTCATATGTGGGATAGTTAAGTTGAGCACCGGAAAGTTTTTCACTAAAATAAGCAATAGCTCGTTTTTCTTGCATCAAAACTCCACCAATTACGGTATCACTTGCATCGCAATGAACGTCAAAAGTTTTGTCAAAGTTGGGTAAAGCAAGAATCTGAGCATGTGTAAGCAAAGACTTGAGCTCATTAAAACCGGTTGATTGCAAAGGTCCCCAAACAAAAGGAGCATTCTTCTTACTCAAAGCATGCAAAGGAGCGGCAATGGTGCTAAAATCTTTCACAAAGCGACGATAAAAACCCGCAAGGCCAAGAAAACTTCGCACTTGTTGCAAATTGGTGGGTTGGGGCCAATTTTTAATTGCTTCATTTTTAGTTTCATCAACATGGACACCCTTGGAAGATACAACAAAACCCAAGAAAACCACTTTGTCAACACCAAATGTGCACTTTTTCATGTTGGCATAAAGACTTTCCTTGCGAAGGGTTTACAAAACAGCCCTAACATGATTAAGATGCTCTTTCATGGGTTTGCTAAACACAAGAATATCATCGAAGTAAACCACAACAAAGACTCCGATATAAGGGCGAAGTACATGATGCATGAGACGCACGAAAGTACCGGGAGCCTCCGATAAACCCATAGGCATGACTAACCATTCATATAAGCCAAATTTGGTTTTGAAAGCAGTTTTCCATTCATCACCCTAATGTATGCGGATTTGATAATAGCCACTTTTAAGATCAATTTTTGAGAAAAAGTTGGCTCCACTAAGTTCATCAAGCATATCATATAAGCGAGGAATGGGACGCCTATAGCAAACGGTAATAGCATTTATGGGTCTACAATCAGAACACAAGCGAAAGCTACCATCTTGCTTGGCACAAGTATAACAGGAACGACACAAGGGCTTAAGCTTTCAGGTACATGACCATTGTCGATGAGTTGTTGGACCTGTCGTTGGATCTCCTTTGTTTCTTATGGGTTGACGCAGTAGGAAGCCTTGTTTGGAAGAGGTGCGCCGGGATGAGGTCGATTCGATGCTCAAAGCCTCAAAGAGGAGGGAGACCCGGAGGTAGCTCATCGGGGAAAACATCTTGAAATTCCTGCAAAAGAGATTGAAACACCAAAGGTAGCTCGTGAGCGGTGTTAGTTTTTGGTTCTCCATCCTTGCACACAAGGACAAAGTGCATCACACTCGATGGGTTCTCACACACTTCTCTCATCTCACTTTTTGTGGCAAATAGTATGAGGTTTTTCTCTCTAGGCGAAGAGGCGCTTGTCGGTGTCAAAACCGGAGGATCTCGGGTAGGGGGTCCCGAACTGTGTGTCTAGGCGGATGGTAACAGGAGACGAGGGACACGATGTTTTTACCCAGGTTCGGGCCCTCTCGATGGAGGTAAAACCCTACTCCTGCTTGATTGATATTGATGATATGGGTAGTACAAGAGTAGATCTACCACGAGATCAAGGAGGCTAAACCCTAGAGGCTAGCCATGGTATGATTGTTGTCTATCTATCGACTAGCTTGGCCCTGGTTTATATAATGCACTAGAGGCCTAAGATAACAAGAGTCCTAGCCGAATACGCCGGTGGGGGAAGGGTCCTTGTCTTGATCGCCAAGTCTTGTGGAATCTTCCTTGTATGCGGCAGTTGTCCGGACTGGCCCATGAGTATACGGCCATAGGGGTCCTCGGCCCAATCCAACTGATCGGGAGATGGCGTGGTGAGTACCACCTAGTCCAGGACGCCGTCAGTAGCCCCCTGAACCGGTCTTCAAGTTAGGGACGCTCCTCGATTTTCCAAACTATTCTTCATCTTCGGTTGCCGGTCTTGAAAACTGGTTCAACAAATCTTCTCATCTTCAATCTTGAGGATCGCCGAAATGCATTCGACGAGTTTATACGTCGGGTATCCGAGGAGCCCCCTTAATTTTCCGGCCTTTATCAATGCCTTTTTATTTTTATGCCACACCTCGGGTTTGTAGTTGTTCCCGGGAGGCAGTGCCCTCTTGCATCCGAGCTCTAACGCCGGAATGCATTCGAGGTATCTTTTGCAGCCGAGCACCAATGCCGGACTGCTTTCAAGCTCCAACGCTGAAATGTATCCGAGCTTAATGCCGGAAATGCCCTCTAAGGAGCCAGCCACTTGCATCCGAGCTATATGCCGAACTGCTTCTGAGGTGGTTCAGCACCTCGGTCATGGGCTGATTTTTGGTTGATATTTTTTATTGATGCAATTTATTCTCTGACGAGATATATAGCCAGTAGCCCTCAAGGTGTGTATCGGTCTAAAACCCGAGATGTACCTGAAGGATGACATAAGACCGCTGATCCCAGTAACCGCTGAGACTCAGGTTGATTTGCAAAATCGGCCTGAGGATCAAGTCCTAGCTCGGCAGAATACTTTGGGACACAAAAAGCGGCGTGCTCAGTCCTCGAGACTTAGGTTGGGTGCGGCCGACCAACCTGAGGATCAAAATCTCCTCGGAAACTGTATTGCACTTAAAATTTTCTGCATAGAACAGGCAATGCAGTAGCCCCCGAGACACTGGTCGGGTGGGAACACCAGATCAGGGAATCGATGTGCCCCTTCAATATTTGTAAATAATAAGCCCAAAGCCCAGTAGCCCCGGAGCCTTAAGGCGGGCACGGGTGGCCGAATTAAGGATCGATATCCCTAGTAAAATCACAAATTATGTGTAATGACTCTATGTATCCATGTACTTTATGTCATTAATGCTCGGATCCGCATTGTACAAAACTTTGTTGACTGACAATCGGCTTCAACCTCCTCGGCCAGTAGCCGAGGAGTGTTTGTCCTACTTTATAAAGCCTTTATGTGGGCAAAGATTTACGACAAACAAGGCAATCTGGCCATACGGTTTTATAAACAAAGGTACAAGAGAGATATATTATATTACTGTTTAACATAGCAAATGTCTTCCAAAGAAAATAGTCCCGCTATCGGTTCCTTTCTTTGGGTTGTCATGCTAAGCATGATCACGAAACCTGAGCTCTAATGGAAGAGAAAAATATTGAGGATTTAGTTTGGGAAGCCAGTTACTAGCCCCCGGTAGTGTTCGGCGACAGTCGAGGTCAAGCCATAAACACTTCGGCCAATGTTATGAATGGCCCATCATTTAATATAGTCATCGGATCGCTGACCAGTTTACGCCTATTGTGATAGTCAGTTTTCGGCTTTCTCCACTGAGGTGCTTGACCATGCGAGCTGGAAGCACAATCGCAGTGGTTCTCCCTTGGCACACCTAGCCGAACAAAGCGGAACGTAGGTGGCAAACACAGGAGCCGGGCAACCCAACTATTGACCGAAGACACAACTCGAAACCGATGCATATATAGCAATATCCGAGAATGTTTTTGCCGAATCCCTAAAGGTGTCCGGCGTTGCACTGCGAGACTAATGCTGGAAACGCATAAATAGTTTAAGAGTGCCATAGGCTCGAAAAGCCAGAAAACTTATTCAAAAGTTTAATGTCCAAACTAGATCAAGTGTTCGGTGCCAAATCGAAAATTGGAAAAAAAAAGTGCTTCTGCCGTGCTTTAACATGACACATCCTATCTCGAGACTTCAAGCGGGTCAGCCTATGGCGTCAACCTCCTATCGCGAATGCGGAGTACTTCTTGTTAGGCCAGTTTAGCAAACTTTAGCGGCTTTGAGAGAGAAATTAGGCGCCCCGGCTATTGACCGCACACTCGCGTCGAAAAAAGGAGCGATAAATAGTAATAATAACTTTGCAACGACTAAGAAGAAAAACACTTATTATAAAACGGCTCAAATAAACTTAAGAGCCCCCAAGTGACTTGGGTAAAAGAATGATTGTATGTACCGAAGTACTTATATCATATCTATGTTCACCCGAACTTTATACGCGTCTTAACCGACCGTCAGCTTCTCCCTCTTCGGCAAGGGCCGAAAAGTGTTATGTACTCCACTTGTCGAGAATATCAACTGTGTTTCCGATAACCAGGCAATCAGGCCATAAGGCTGTAACAGACAAAGTGCGCTCAAGGAACTTATGCTATATTACTAAAAAAGTGTAAGAAGCATCTTCGAAGAAAATAGTACCCCCACTGATACCTTTCTTAGGTGCTCATTATTACTATGAGACTTGTGCAATAGATTTTTTGTACTCATGAGTTCCATTGTGTGCCGACCATGATTGAAAACAATAAGAGCGCTAGCTTTCGGCTTCACCCAGTCTGAGGTCAGAGCTCGGAGGACCCGGTCGTGACAATCGCAGAGGTGCTCCCTTTACTCCGTAGCCGAACAATCGGGAACGTAGGGGTAAGCACAGGAGCCAGGCAACCCAGCTTGCAAATCGCTTAAGTCAATATGGTGCATATTTTGGCGTAATACACGAACAAGGAACGAAGCCGTACAAGTATAATCATATGCAAGAGGAAAAAGCTTCATGAAGGAAGCCCCCAAGTGAACGGGGTATTTGAATTTGTGTGTCACAAACGAAGTTTGGACAAGAAAAATTGTTTACAAGCAACTTTTTTCCAAAAAAGTATAATGCTTGGCCGAACCGAACACAAGCTAAAAATTAAAACTTTGAGCATGAATGCAACTTAGCTGGTTAATGTGTTCAGTATTGATCACGTGGTCCGAGCTTGATGCGGGACAAGGTTCCATCCCCCAAGCTGGTGCCAAGGTGGCGGAGCAAAGAGCTTGGCACTCCGAAGTGGTGACATAGCACGGGCAATGCAGGTCGGCAGAGTGATGCCGAAGTCCCCGGCATGGGGTAATGAAGTGTTGATGAAGCCCCCCGTCCAGCCAAGGTGACGCCAAAGGATATAGTCCGGCTGGATCATTTTCCTGTGCACAAAAGGAGATAATAGTAATAATAATACAAAAAATCGTTGCATAATAAATAATTTATGCAAAATGAGTTATAGAAGAAATATGGCCTGGCGCCGAAGTCAATGTCGATGCAGGGCATCAGCGTGTTGCGGTAAAGGCATGGCAAAGGCTGAATTCATAGGTCGGTTCGAGTTCTGGATGCGGCGTTCACCGGACTATGTATGGAAACTGACCGAACCACCGTGCGATCATCGTTAATGCGACCGCCATCTGATAGACCTGCATACATATGATGGACAAACCAGAGTAATAATTCCTTGGGAAAAATGACCCCAAACAAGCGAAAATACTAGGATTAATAGCACCTGGTTTATTTGTTGTAGCAATCCGAAGAAACGTAATTCCCAAAATTGGGACTCGATCCGCACACCCATTGCCTGATGGGCGATAGAGCGACGGCATGGCAATGCCGACAAAGGTAGGCTTGGCGAGGCAAAGCCCTTGGTCCAGCTAATCGTGACGAAGCTGGTCGGCCGGTGACGCCAAAGTCACCGGAGTAGGTTGATGAAGAGATGGCGAAGCCCCCGGTCCAGCCGAGACGTCGAAGCCTCGATGTCAGACGATGAGTCAAAGTAGATCGGCGTGATGGACACTGGCTTGAAGAAGCAATAGTGCGGCCCTGCCGATGCAGGTCGTGACGTGGTCAATGCCGGCTCGATGAAGTTACCATGCGGTGATGCCGATGTGCCCGCTCCATGTAATCCATGGGGTGGCGATGTTGATGATGATTTATCCTTCGCGGTGCTGAAATCTTGTTCGGCTTGCCGAGATGATGATTCAAAGAAGTTGAGCTCGGCTCAACAAAGTGACGACGTGTCTAGCGCAGGTCGGCAACCGTGGAGCAATATTGCCGGACTGGTTTGACACCAGCATGATGTTGAAGATCATGTTCGAAAGATTTTAAAGTTAGTGGGATGTGTTCGGGAACAAAACACAATACTCCATACAAAACTTCCTTCAAAAAGGATGTCCGAAATCACGTTCGTAAAAAAGACAAACTCGGGTCGGATTCGTTTTCGCGCAGAAAACAGATCCGAAAAGTGATGCACTAATCGGAAGGTTCCCGGAGTTTGGACAGTCGGATCGAGCTGAAATGTTGAGGGGTGGAAGATATAGGAATTCCGCAGCCGATCGATGGTTGGATCTTCCAAAGGACGTCCGAGCTAGAAGCTGGACACCACGCCCTAAACTCATCCGGATTCTCGTCCAGATTCAATACGGCTCCGGTATATCGGAGATTGCCGGAGATTCCTCCATCGGAACTCGACGAAATTTTCCAGGGTTGTTTTAGACTCAATTCCACTAAAGCAATCATTAAAACGACAATCGAGGAGGCGGTGGCAGCGGACACAAGTTCGCTGTCCAGAAAAACAGCATGGTCACCCGAGGGCAATGTTGGCATTGAGCCCCCGGGCTCCCTGGATGATTCCTCCATGATCTAGATAGAGATCGGAGTTGATGTTGATAAAGGCCCTCATCCGAACATGACGATCGGAGGTAGGGCACAGTCCTTGGTCGAACCAAGGTGACCAATCGAGCTGGTGACGACGATGCCGAAGTCGCAGTTGATCTGCAGGCGAGCCATCGACCTTTTGCCGAACACACAGCGAAACTCTCAATGAAAGCACCAATGTTGGTGTCAAAACCGGCGGATCTCGGGTAGGGGGTCCCGAACTGTGCGTCTAGGCGGATGGTAACAGGAGACGAGGGACACGATGTTTTTACCCAGGTTCGGGCCCTCTCGATGGAGGTAAAACCCTACTCCTGCTTGATTGATATTGATGATATTGGTAGTACAAGAGTAGATCTACCACGAGATCAAGGAGGCTAAACCCTAGAGGCTAGACATGGTATGATTGCTGTCTATCTATCGACCAGCTTGGCCCTGGTTTATATAATGCACCAGAGGCCTAAGATAACAAGAGTCCTAGTCGAATACGCCGGTGGGGGAGGGGTCCTTGTCTTGATCGCCAAGTCTTGTGGAATCTTCCTTGTATTCGGCAGCTGTCCGGACTGGCCCATGAGTATACGGCCATGGGGGTCCTCGGCCCAATCCAACTGATTGGGAGACGACGTGATGAGTACCCCCTAGTCCAGGACGCCTTCAGCGCTCAAGTTTGGCTTGTGGCTCTCACTCACGTTTGGGTGGCTGACTTTCTCACTCTTGTCTCCATGATGGGTGGCTTGCTTGTCGGCTATCACTTGACTAGGAGACATAGGTCATAGCACATATTCCTTTCATTTCGTCTCGAAGCTATAGTGATTGGTACGCCCATTGTGGATAACACCATGGTCGAATTGCCATGGTCGACCAAGAAGGAGGTGGCAAACGGTCATTGGGACCACATCACACTCCAAAGTGTCCTCATATGCACCAATTTTGAAGGAGACTTGGACCGTATGCTCAACTCAGATAGTGCCGGAGTCTCTTAGCCATTGAACCTTGTAAGGGTGCGGATGCTTCCTCTGGACCAACTGAAGCTTGGAGCATAGTTCTTCACTTGCCAAATTGTGGCAACTACCTCCATCGGCGATGACCTTGACGGACCTTACATTGATGCCGGCCTCGATGTGGAAGATGTGGCACCATTGGTATTCTTCTTGGTGGTGTTGAAGCGTCAAGACCTTGGAGACCACGAGAGAGAGACTTGAATCATTGTCACAGAAGACTTGGTCATCTTCATCTTTGTTCACGCGCTGGTGCATGGCCACGTGCTCAATGGCTTCCATTTCTTCTTCACTCATTGAGTCATATGTGCCATCATCATTGAAGATCATTGTTCGCTTGTTGGTGCATTGGAAGGACTTGTGGCCTCAGCCGCCACATGTGAAGCACTTGATTGAACTTGTCTTGACGGGATCATCGGGAGGCGCCGAAGATGAAGGAGTCTTGCATTTGTAGGTGCTTGCTGGAGGACGAGTCGAGGAAGGTGCCACTTGCTTGGAACTTGACTTGTCGTTGGTACTTGGTGATGCTCGAGTTGATGTAGGAGGTGCCGAAGTCACGGGAGCTTGAGAGTAGGAGCCGTAGGTCTTGGACGAGTACTTCGCATATTTGAAGTCATCTTGCACTTGTCGCTCGGCCTTGGTCGTTTGATAAACTAGCTCAAGAAGGTTGGAGTATGGTTGGAAGTCGGCGATCCGCTTGATTGGGTGGTTGAGGCCGTTTAAGAAGCGTGCCATTGTTTGCTCATCATCTTCCTTGACATTGGCTCGTATCATGGCAATCTCCATTTCTTGGTAGTATTCTTCCACCGTCTTGGTGCCTTGCTTGAGGAGTTGCAACTTCTTGAAAAGATCTCGAGTTTAGTGATTAGGCACAAAGAAGGCCCTCATGACTTCCTTCATGGCTTCCCAAGTTGTGATTGGTGGTTCGCCTCTTGTATGTCGTCGCTCGATCACTTGTTCCCACCAAATGAGGACGTAGTCTTGGAACTCGAGGGAGGCCATGCTATCTTCTTTTCTTCATCATAGTTGTGGAGGCGAAAAATCTTGTCCACCTTCAATGCCCAAGAGAGATATTCTTCGGGATCATTTCTTCCGGAGAACTTTGGCATGGTGAACTTGAGTTTGCTGTAGCGGAGTTCTTCATCTTGATAGCGGTTGTGATATCGCTCTTGCCTTGGAAAGTCCTCAAATGCTCGTTCCTCATGATGTCGCTCTTGGCGTGGAGGAGGGTCTTGAAGCACTTGTTCCACTTGGTGTCGCTCTTGTCTTGGAGGAGGGTAAGGAATGTGCGCTTGGTTGCGCCTTTCTTGTAGTTCTTCGCGTCGGGCGGCTTCTTCTTGTATCTCGTGTCGAAAAGCTTCCTCTTGTTCTCGCACTTGGCGGTTGCGGACTTCAACGGCTCTAGTGGCCTCGCGAAGAGCTTGTTGTGCTTCAAGTGCTTGAGCTTCACGGTCGAGGGCTTGTGCTTCATGTTGCTCTTGTGCTTGTCGAAGTGCATCACCGTCTTGAGGGGCTTGATGTGGTACTTTTGGAGGTATTTGCTCTTGCTCCATGGCTCCATGAGGGACTTGGTGTCGCATCCGTTCACGTGCTCGAACTTGGTCTTGTATTCCATTGCCATGGAATGGATTTTCTTGAGCTTGATGATGATCACGTCGAGGAGGGCGAGCTCATGGTGGACTTGCATCAAAAGAAGAGTAGTCCAAAGATTGTCGACTTGTACGGTGACTTGAGTGGTGTCGTCTTGAAGAAGCCATGAGGAAGATGGGCGTCGAACAATTATGTTGCGGAGCTCTTCCATTTGTGTGTTGAATTTGTCGTCGATGTTTTGGCGAAGGTCGGAGGCGAGTTGTTCCAAGCGTTCACCCAATGCGACGTTTTCTTGATGAAGCGCTTGTTGCGCGATGAAGAAGTGGCTCTTGGAGACATATCTGGAATGATCACCTTGCTCCTCGAAAAGTGGGTTCGACAATGCGCTTGGCCTATCCATCATAACGAAGTGGGGTGAGTAGGAAAGTGAGAGAACAATACCAAAGTTACCTTCTCCGAGGATTGAAGATGTAACAAGTGTCACTCAATGTAATGCCACAATAGGAGAATTGGAACCGGGTTTGTTTCTCACACCTACAAGTAAGAGGCTTATGGAGTAGCTCGGTTAGGATGGTGGCAAAAATTTCGAGCAAATGTTAGTCAAGATTACAATAAGGTTGAGAAGGTTCACAAAAATGCAAGTAAAGCAAATAGATCAAACCCAAAGGTATCACTAGGTACACACGCATGGAAGATAGATGGGATCCGCACAACCAAGGAGTAAGCTCAAAATGTGCAACCACGGAAAATGCTCTTGTTGTGCGAATGCTCGAGAGACACTAGCTCGATTGCTCAAATGGGCAAGATACGCTTGTGCACCTACCTATGAGAGAACCGTGTCGTCTTCAATCCCAACTATGGTATATATGCGATAACCAAGATGATATAGGTATGGAAATGGCTCACTCTATTGCTTACAAGCTCTTTGTTTCTGCTCTTTTGCTTAAAAGCTTTTCTTCTCTCTTTTTTCTCTATGCTTGATGCTCGAGCCGAGTAAGATATGAGACAAGTATGTATGATATGCACGGGAGAGACTTATGGCACTAAGATGATAACATGATCACTACGGTGCACAATAACGTGGCCCGGCAATTCTCAACTTGCTAGTCTCAATGGGTAACCGACGCCAAGTGGCTCGGGCTATCAGTGCAAAATCAAGGTAAGGAGTAAGTGTTGTCGAGGTTACCGTCCTTTCTTACGGTTAGCGATGAAGATGACTCCGAGTCGATGATGGTGACGAAGATGTCACACGCTCCTAAGTAGCCGAAACACCTTAGGAAACGCAAATGGCAACACAAAATCGGTCAAATGCGGAAGGTGGGTGTTTTTGTGATGATTTTTTGGATGGGGGCTAATGGTGGTGGTAGTGGGATGAGTGGATGGGGGATGTCAAGAGCTTATAAACGAGCTAAAGAACGCGAAAACGGACTTAGGAGGTGGAAGTTATGGCCAAAATGGTGTTTGTAGTGGGCTGATTTGGGGGGGTGCGGGCACCCAGGGGTGTGAG
Organism: Triticum dicoccoides; assembly: GCF_002162155.2. Lineage (NCBI taxonomy): Eukaryota > Viridiplantae > Streptophyta > Magnoliopsida > Poales > Poaceae > Triticum > Triticum dicoccoides. The sequence continues at coordinate 304,393,855 of NC_041391.1, forward strand.
GTGCAGGTGCCCGGGGGTGGCTGGGCGCGGTGCGGGTGCCCGGGGGATGAGGTGCGGGCACCCGGTGTTCTTCGGGATGGGCGGAAAAATTGGGGAAAAACGCAAATTTCCACGAATTTCATGGTGGGAAGGGTGGGGATTGTTGGGGAGGGGCTAGATCCACTTGCCAAACATCAAATCTGTGGACCAAAACAACCAAATCTCACAAGATCCAACAAATTGCAAGAAAAAATGTTGGTGCTATTTTTGTGGGGATTTTCGGATTTGGACGAAAAACAACAAAATCAACCTAGCAAATGGGGGGATGGGACTCCAAGATGTGAATAAACCTTGCTCATGATACCAAGATGTTGTAGGGTCAAACCCTAGGAAGGATCTTTTCACACTTGGAGGGGGAAAAGGAGCAAAACACTCAAGAACACCAAGAACAAAACTCTCAAACAAACCCAAATATCACATCCACTAGAGTAGCATACATGAGATCCACAAGATTACAAGATCAATACAAGGAGAGTAGCACTTGGTAAATTCTTCCCACTAGGTGAGGTCTTGATGATCTTCTCCAAGAGGAGGCCTTGATAATCCAATGGATTCTTCCCTAGGTGGGGGCTTGATCTCCTAAGAGGAGGGGATACAAGGAGCAAAGGCTCACAATATTTAGTCTAATCTTTGCTAACCTTCCAAATGGCCTAGGAGATAAGTATATATAGGCTAGGGACGAAACTTAGGGAAAGGGGGGTACAAAGGACTACAATGTCCCTAAAAACAAGTAGCCACGGGGAAGGGTCCGCGCACCCGGGGTGGAACCGGCCGGGCACCCGGACCGGTCAGGGAGCCGCGCCCAGGCGGGACCGGACACCCGGGGGCGAAGTGGCCAGACACCTGGCCAGGTCAGGAGCAGGCGGGCGAGGGGCCGGGCACTCGGGGTGCCTTCCAGCGGCCGGCTGGGCATGGGCCGGGCACCCGGGGCCGGCTGGGCGAAGCCTAGGAGAGGGGCCGGGCACCCGGGGCCGGCTGGGGCGCAGCCCAGGTAGAGGCCGGGCACCCGGGATGTCCAGGGGGTTTGCCCCTTCTCCTCCTTCTTCCTTCTTCTCGTTCTCTCCTTCCTTCTCTTCTTTCCCTTGCTTCGTGGTCACTTGAGTCTCCGTCTTCTCCTTCTCACTATCATCTTCTTGGTACCTAAGCATGCACAATGTTTTTGATGATGTTAGAATCCAATTCTCATGTGAAACCGAACGAAACTCAAAGAGGAGAGAGTCAACTCCATTCTCGATGGCGCATGCACGTGCTCTTGTAATTGGGCCACTTGGTGCATGGAGTGGTGATAGAGGGTCAGTGCGAGTAGTCGAGGGATGCTCCGCATCAGAAGTCATGTCTGTCAGATCAACATTGTCCTTATAAAACTTCAACTCCTCCGTTGCACAAACCAATTCAGCATATGCCGCATCACCTTCCTCACATTCCAGAGCAATCTTACGGCTACCATGAACCGTAATGGTCCCTTTGTGACCCGGCATCTTGAGCTGCAGATAAACATAACACGGCCTTGCCATGAATTTAGCGTAAACCGGCCGTCCAAATAAAGCATGGTACGGACATCTGATCTTAACCACTTCAAAGGTCAGTGTCTCAGACCTTGAATCATTATCATCTCCAAAACCTACCTCCAGAGCTATCTTACCAACTGGGTAAGCCGATTTACCAGGCACCACTCCGTGAAAAATGGTGTTTGATGGTCTGAGATTCTTATCTATCAACCCCATACGCTGGAAGGTTTCATAATACAAAATATTGATACTGCTCCCTCCGTCCATGAGTACCTTAGTAAACTTATAACCTCCTACCTGTGTTGCAACCACCAAAGCTAGGTGACCCAGATTGTTAACCCGGGGCGGATGATCCTCCCTGCTCCAGACTCAGCGGTGTTGCTACATACTGCGGCGGGTTATCCGTCCGTCGAGGCGGGTCCATCGCACGTGGCTGATCCGGTGCCGCCCCAGGTGCCTCGGTCCAGTTTACTCCTACCAGATTGCTAGGTCCAGCTCCTAGTGTACCGAAGAGATTCAGACCTTCATAAATTTGCGGTAGCCGAGATCGGTACTTCCTTCTTGTGACATCGTTTGATGCGTTCTGATCCAACATAAGCCTGTAATTCTGCGCCTGGATCTGTTGTGATTGGGCATCTAAAGCGGCCCTCTCTTCATCCATCTAAAGCGGCTCGCTCTTCATCCATCCTGGTCTCCTCAGTTGGTCCCTTAGCTTCGTGACATCCGCATTGTGCTGAACTTGAGTCTCTAGAGTCACCGCTATGGTCAACAGTGCCGTCAAATCATCCAGTAAACCGGCAAGAACTTGAGCCGACCGGCGCACCGGGCCTCCTGCCGCGGCTGCCGATCTGGAGACCATTGCTGCTGTAGATGAAGATTGTACGGTGGGCTGCATACCGGCCATGAAGATCGCAACCCGATTTGCCGGTTCAAGGGGACCTGGAAAACTATCGCCATCGGAGTATCCCTCAAACCGGCCATCGTGCAGTTGGTATAGCGACTCGGTTTCGCCAGTGGATGATTCACCATCTAAGTAGATGGCTGTCTCACCATCGGACACCGGTTCAGTTCCGCTCCATGGATGAATCCTATGAACGCACGCTTCACGGCAGGCTGAACCTGGGTAGGACTTGCACGCTGAGCTGTCTCGACGAGGTCGGTGGAGATGTCCGGCTCAGGGCCCGGTTCGTCGATCTTGCCAATGAAAACGTGAATTCCACAAAAGGGGACCTGGTACCCGTACTCAATTGACCCGGCCTCGGGGCCCCATCCTGCGTCGTTGATGTAGAGCTTACCGCGACGACTCTTGGTCATCCGGCCAACCACGTACCCCTTGAGTCCTTCAAAGTTGCCCTTCAAGAACTCGAAACCATCGTGCGATAGCCCCACGGTGGGCACCAACTGTCGTGTAAATATCACGTCAGATGTCCTAGCGGAAGGACTTAGTCGTGGAGCCATCGCAACGAGATTAGCCTGATTAGTCCGGTTTAACCCCTTCTGGCTAATCTCGTTGCGATGGCTCCACGACTAAGTCCTTCCGCTAGGACATCTAACATGATATTTCCACGACAGATACGCCCTTTGTAGAGGGAAGCAGGGATTTGCAGAGGTGACAGAGCTCGATTTTAAAATAGAGATGAATAACATTTTGAGCGGCATACTTTCACTGTCAATGCAACAACTATGAGATGCAATATCTTCCATACTACATGCATTATAGGCGGTTCCCAAACAGAATGGTAAAAGTTTATACTCCCCCATCACCAACAAGCATCAATCCATGGCTTGCTCGAAACAACGAGTGCCTCCAACTAACAACAGCCCTGGGGGAGTTTTGTTTAATTATTTTGATTTGCTTTGATCTTTTGGATCATGGGATTGGGCATCCCGGTTACCGGCCCTTTCTCGTGAATGAGGAGCGGAGTCCACTCCTCTTGAAAATAACACACCTAGCATGGAAGATACAGGCAGCCCTAGTTGAAACATGAGCTGCTCGAGCATACAAAACAGAATTTCATTTGAAGGTTTGGAGTTTGGCACGTAAAATTTTACTTGGAACGGCAGGTAGATACCGCATATAGGAAGGTATGGTGGACTCATATGGAACAACTTTGGGGTTTATGGAGTTTGGATGCACAAGTAGTATTCCCTCTTAGTCCAGGTGAAGGCTAGCAAAAGATTGGGAAGCGACCAACTAAGAGAGCGACAACAGTCATGAACATGCATTAAAATTAATTTACACCGACAAGCATGAGTAGGATATAATCTACCATGAACATAAATATCATAAAGGCTATGCTGATTTGTTTCAACTAGATGCGTGAACATCTGCCAAGTCGAGTCACTCAATTCATTCAAAGGAGGATACCATCCCATCATACCACATCACAATCATTTTAATAGCATGTTGGCACGCAAGGTAAACCATTATAACTCATAGCTAATCAAGCATGGCACAAGCAACTACAATCCATAAATGTCATTGCAAATATATTTACTTCATAATAAGCCGAATCAGGAATGATGAACCCATCATATTTACAAAAACAAGAGAGGTCGAGTTCATACCAGCTTTTCTCATCTCAATCAGTCCATCATATATCGTCATTATTGCCTTTCACATGCACGACCGAATGATGTGTATAATAATAATAGTGCACGTGCATTGGACTAAGCTGGAATCTGCAAGCATTCAACTCAAGGGAGAAGACAAAGTAATATGGGCTCTAAGTTAAATCAACACTCATGCATATGAGAGCCACTAAACATTTTCAATATGGTCTTCTACTCTCGACCCCCAAAGGAATGAAAAGAAATAAAACTATTTACACGGGAAAGCTCCCAACAAGCAAGAAGAAGAACGAGAAATATTTTGGGGTTTTCATTTTAATTTCTACTACAAGCATGGAAATTAAACTAACTAATTTTTTGGTTTTTCTTAAGGTTTATCAAACACACAAGAAGAAAAGTAGAAAAAGAAATTAAACTAGCATGGATAATACAATGAAAGAGTATGATCACCGACAACTAGAATAGTGTGTGAACATGAATGTAAAGTCGGTGAGAAATACGTACTCCCCCAAGCTTAGGATTTTGGTCTAAGTTGGTCTATTGCCAAGGATAGCCTGGCTGATATCCGTAGTTATAACTGGGGTCGTACTGAGATGCAGCAGTGAATGCATCCTGAGCTGCGGCATGTTCACGAGCCGCCTCTGCTCTCCCCTCATGTTCAGCTGCCTTCTCCCTGGTAACAACGTATCTTCATTTTGCCTGGTAATCAAAAAGGAAAGGAGCAGGGAGAGTAACATGGACAGAGCTACGTCTGTCAAAGATTAGTCGATACTGGAGGAATTGTTTGTTCCTTAAAAGAAAATGATGTTTGACCATCGTGTCATAATCTAAATAAGTAGGAGGCAACTCCATATCCCCCTCTCGTGGGGCTATACCAAGATAATTAGCAACACGGGTCGCATAAATCCCTCCAAATAAATCTCCGGATATACCATTATTATGCAAGCTACGTGCAACTAGTGCCCCCAAGTTGTAATCTTTATTACCTAACACATCACTCTTGAGGACACAAAGATCAGGGACACACATGTGACATGCTTCATCTTTACCGTCAATGCATCTACCAATGAAGAGAGCAAAATAATGTATAGCGGGAAAATGAATGCTCCCTATGGTAGCCTGTGCTATATCCTAGATTCTCCCACAGTAATACTAGCAAGAAAGTCTTTATATTCAGATTTGTGGGGATCATTAACATTGCCCCACTGCAGGAGTTTGCAAGCAGTTGTAAAATCCTCTAAGTCCATGGTATAAGATTTATCATAAATATCAAACATGACACTCTGAGAATTACGTGAAGATTTATATTTAAACCTTCTCACAAATGAATCAGTCAATTGGTAGTACTGAGGACACTTATCTTGTCAGAAGTCCTCAAGATCGGCATTACGCACATATGCGTCAAATTCATCCTTAATGGCCACATTGACCATAAATTCCTTGGATGGCCACTCACAAGCTCGCACTTTGGCATCCCTTGGTGGTTCATCGTCTTGCTCACGCATAGCACGCCTGGGCCCTTTCTTTATTGAGGAACCACCTTGATACATTCTCCTAGACATATTTCTTTTTCTCGATGGGGATACGAACATCCCCAACAATAAGAATATCATACTTTTTCTTGACAGTAGGAAGAGGAAATTCAAAACCTCCAATAATGATAGTTGGAACTTTTCCAATAGAATTGATGCTATGAACTTGAGGTTGTTTCCTCGGAAAGTGTACCGTATGCTCATTACCATTAACATGAAAAGTGACATTGCCTTTGTTGCAATCAATAATAGCCCCTGCAGTATTCAAAAAGGGTCTACCAAGGATAGTCGACATACTATCGTCCTTGGGAATATCAAGTATAACAAAGTCTGTTAAGATAGTGACATTTTCAACAACAACAGGCACATCCTCACAAATACACCGACAGGTATACCAGTTGATTTATCGTCCATTTGCAAAGATATTTTAGTAGGTGTCAACTTATTCAATTCAAGTCCACGATATAAAGAGCGAGGCATAACACTAACACCGGCTCCAAGATCACATAAAGCAGTTCTAACATAATTTCTTTTAATGGAGCATGGTACAGTTGGTACCCCTGGATCTCCAAGTTTCTTTGGTATTCCACCCTTAAAAGTGTAATTAGCAAGCATGGTGGAAATTTCAGCTTCCGGTATCTTTCTTTTATTTGTAATGATATCCTTCTTCTACATAGCATAAGGATTTACTTTGAGCATATCAGTTAAGCGCATACGTAAGAAGATAGGTCTAATAATTTCAGCAAAGCGCTCAAAATCCTCATCATCCTTTGTCTTGGATGGTTTAGGAGAAAAGGGCATGGGTTTCTGAACCCATGGTTCTCTTTCTCTATAGTGCTTCCTAGCAACAAAGTCTCCGTTATCATAACGTTGATTCTTTGATTGTGGGTTATCAAGATCAACAGCAGGTTCAATCTCTACATCATTACTTTTGCTAGGTTGAGCATCAACATGAACATTATCACTAGCATTATCACCAGGTTCATGTTCATCACCTGATTGTGTTTCAGCATCAGAAATAGAAATATCATTGGGATTATCAGGTGTGTCTATAACAGGTCCACTAGAAGCATGCAAAGTCCTATCGCTTTTCTTTTTCTTCTTTGAAGAACTAGGTGCCTCTAAATTATTTCTCTGAGAATCTTGCTCGATTCTCTTAGGGTGGCCTTTAGGATACAAACGTTCCTGAGTCATTCTACCAGTTCTAGTAACCACTCTAACAGCAAAGTCAGGTTTATTATTTAGTTCATCGAGGAAATCACTTTGTGCTTTAAGTACTTGCTCAGCTTGGGTGGTAACCATAGAAGCATATTTGCTAATGAGTTTAAGTTCACCTTTAACTCTAGCCATATAATCACTCAAGCGTCCTATCTCGAAAGCATTATTCTTTAATTATCTACCAACATAAGCATTAAAACTTTCTTGTCTATCCATAAAGTCATCAAATTCATCTAAGCATGGGCTATGAAATTTAGTAGAGGGAATTTCAACTTTATCATATCTATAGAGAGAATTTACCTTTACTACCTGTGTCGGGTTATCAAGACAATATGGTTCTTCAACAGACGGTATATTAAGACCATGTATTTCTTCAATAGGTTGTAAATTCTTAACATCTTCAGCTTTAATACCTTTTTCTTTCATTGATTTCTTTGCCTCTTGCATATCTTCAGGACTGACAAAGAAAACTCCCCTCTTCTTCGGAGTGGGTTTAGGATAGGCTCAGGAGTTGGCTCAGTTGTCTCAGGAATTGCCTCAGGAATTGGCTCAGGAAGAGTCCAATTATTTTCATTAGTCAACATATTATTCAGTAGTAGTTCAGCTTGGTCGACTATTCTTTCCCTGAAAACACAACCAGCACAACTATCCAAGTAGTCCTTGGAAGCATCGGTTAGTCCATTATAAAAGATATCAAGTATTTCATTTTTCTTAAGATGATGATTAGGCAAAGCACTAAGTAATCGGAGAAGCCCCCCACAAGCTTGTGGGAGACTCTCTTCTTTGATTTGCACAAAATTATATATTTCCCGCAAGGCAGCTTGTTTCTTATGAGCAGGGCAGAGAAGTAATAAATCATATCCTGGGGACTACGCACACAACCAGGATCAAGAGAATTAAACCAGGTTTTAGCATCACCCTTTAATGAGAATGGAAATATCTTAAGGATATAATAAACAGGGTGGCTATATCATTTAACTTGGTAAGATGTGCCACAACAGTTTCAAATTCATAGCCATAAAAAGGATCAGACTCTACCAAAGTAATTATCTCAGGATCAACAGAGAATTGATAATCCTTATGAGTAACACAGATAGGTGAAGTAGCAAAAGCGGGGTCAGGTTTCATTCTAGCATTAAGAGATTGCTGCTTCCATTTAGCTAATAATTTCTTAAGATCATATCTACCTTTGCAAGCAAAAATAGCTCTAGCAGCCTCTTCATTCATAACATAACCCTCAGGAACAACAGGCAATTCAATCAGTGGGAGAACTTTCATCATCACTATCATCAATAATAGCATCTTCAATAATTTCATTCTCTCTAACCCTAGCAAGTTGTTCGTCAAGAAATTCACCTAATGGCAAAGCAGTATCACGCACAGAAGTAGTTTCATCATAAGTATCATGCTTAGCAGAAGTGGCATCATCAATAACATGCGACATATCAGAATTCATAGTAGTAGCAGGTTTAGGTGTCGCAAGTTTACTCAAAACAGAAGGAGAATCTAGTGCAGAGCTAGATGGCAGTTCCATACCTCCCCTCGTAGTTGAGGGAAAAATCATTGTTCTTTCGTCTTTCAAGTTCCTCATAATGATCAACACATATAAATCCCAAGTGACTCAAAGAATAGAGCTATGCTCCCTGGCAACGGCGCCAGAAATTAGTCTTGATAACACACAGGTGTAGGGGATCGCAACAGCTTTCGAGGGTAGAGTATTCAACCCAAATTTATTGATTCGACACAAGGGGAGCCAAAGAATATTCTTAAGTATTAGCAGTTGTGTTGTCAATCCAACCACACCTGGATAACTTAGTATCTACAGCAAAGTATTTAGTAGCGAAGTAATATGATAGTAATGGTAACAGTGGGAAAAGTAAAGATAGTAGTTTTGTAGTAGATGTAACAGTAGCAACAGAAAAGTAAATAAGCGAAACACAATATGTGAAAAGCTCGTAGGCATTGTATCAGTGATGGATAACTATGTTGGATGCGATTCCTCATGTAATATCTATAACATAGGGTGATACAGAACTAGCTCCAGTTCATCAATGTAATGTAGGCATGTATTCTGAATATAGTCATACGTGCTTATGGAAAAGAACTTGCATGACATCTTTTGTCCTACCCTCCCGTGGCAGCGGGGTCCTAGTGGAAACTAAGGGATATTAAGGCCTCCTTTTAATAGAGAACCGGAACAAAGCATTAGCACATAGTGAATACATGAACTCCTCAAACTATGGTCATCACCGAGAAGTATCCCGATTATTGTCACTTCGGGGTTGTCGGATCATAACACATAATAGGTGACTATAGACTTGCAAGATAGGATCAAGAACTCACATATATTCATGAAAACATAATAGGTTCAGATCTGAAATCATGGCGCTCGGGCCCTAGTGACAAGCATTAAGCATAGCAAAGTCATAGCAACATCAATCTCAGAACATAGTGGATACTAGGGATCAAACCCTAACAAAAGTAACTTGATTACATGGTAAATCTCATCCAACCCATCACCGTCCAGCAAGCCTACGATGGAATTACTCACGCACGGCGGTGAGCGTCATGAAATTGGTGATGGAGGATGGTTGATGATGACAACGACAATGAATCCCCCTCTCTGAAGCCCCGAACGGACTCCAGATCAGCCCTCCCGAGAGAGATTAGGGCTTGGCGACGGCTCCGTATTGTAAAACACGATGAAACTTTCTCTCTGAAGTTTTTTCTCCATGAAATGGAATATATGGAGACGGAGTTGAGGTCGGTGGAGCATCAGGGGGCCCACGAGCCAGGGGGCGTGCCCAGGGGGGAGGGCGCGCCCCCACCCTCGTGAACAGGGTGTGGGGCCCCTGGCCTTGATTCTTTCGCCAGTATTTTTTATATTTTCCAAAAGTTATATCCGTGGATTTTCAGGTCATTTCGAGAACTTTTGTTTTCTGCACAATAAACAACATCATGCCAGTTCTGCCAAACAGCGTCAGTCCGGATTAGTTTCATTCAAATCATGCAAGTTATAGTCCAAAACAAGGGCAAAAGCGTTTGGAAAAGTAGATATGTTGGAGACGTATCATGCATGTGGCACCTTTTATCCAAATGTAGCACAATATTTAGAATATCTTCAGGAAAGTAGGCCATGCCAATGGATCTAGGGTGAGATTGAACATACCGCGCACATGCTCAAAGTCATCTGGTACGGTGAGATGAAATCTCTGGCGGAGGTTGCAAGGTATTGATGTGTCGGCACACTGTACACTCTATGAATGAAAGAATACCCTCAAATCAGCTAGAATAAAATTGAATTCACGACCATTTCTGCCAGGTGACTAAAAAAAGCAGATGAAAGGGGATGAGAAATGAGATAATATGTCATTAAATTAGTTACCTTGTCGTTCATGAGAAAAAAAACATCAGTACGGTAGATTCCCCAACCGAGCGGAGCTGGGTCGACCGCGAGCAGCGACTAGCGGAAGTGGCGAAATGCGGTGGGGTTTGCCTGCAGCCTGGCGGCGGCGACAGGCGTCAAGCTAAGTTGTTACCGCCGCGATACGCGGTGCCATGCATAGACGCGGAGGAGCTTGTGAAGGTGTAAATGGGGACCGGAGGCATGGGGTGGCGGCCGGGGGTGAGGGGTTTTGTGACGTGGGGATGGTGAGGGTTTTCTTTTTCTTTTTCGAATTGGGTGGTGAGGGTTTTCTGTCCCACAAAGGATTTCGGAGGCAACGGTTTGCTAGAGCCAACCGTGTGTGATTGTCGCAACAAGCAAAACGAAGTCATTGCACATGGTTCCAATTTTGGGAACCATGTGTGATTGAAGCAACAGGCAAAATGCAAGTCATTGCACACGGTTCCAATTTTGGGAACTGTGTGTGATTGATGTACTACTTCCGTCCTGGTTTATTGGTCCCCTCTGTAATTTGTATCAAATTTTGACCAAATATTTGACTAAGAAATGTTTATGCATGTCACCAAAAATTAGATCATTGAACACTATGTTAAAATACGCATCCAATGATATAATTTTTGCTGACCTGCACTGACATTTTGTCAGTTAAATCTTTGGTCAACATTTAACACAAATTACAAAAGGGACCAATAAACGAGGACGGAGATAGATTCCATCAACCGAACTGATTGCATCCATATCCTGTAGTTAGACATAAGTAAACATAGATTAACCATACTCAGACATAGATAACAAGCATAGTTCAACCGTCATTAAGCATGCTCAAGCGTACATAGTTCGATCCCACATCTCATCTCACAAGTCGGCGCGATCCTGAAGCTTCTCCAGGTACTCGGCGTACGCGTCGTGCTCTACCCTGCGAGCATACTTCTGCTTGAAGGAGCCAATTGCCCATCCTCTTGCATGCGCCAGAACACTTTGATACACGTCATGAAGATTGTGATTGCAAAATGGGCATGAATAGCCGCCGTTCCAGGTCCTAATACACCTATTATGTATTCCCACATAAAGCTCCCTCAGGATGTGCCTCTTGTACCTCCTCTGGACATCTTCATCCTTGCTGTCCACATCATCTGACAACACCTATACAAATAGTAAAAAAAATGTGGCGTCAAATTAATGGTTACAAACTAATCTCTAGCAAACATTTCGTAGTTGCCAGAAGTTGGCATCAAATCAACGATTACATGCCATGACGTAGGATTAGGAATTTGTGGCTATTTATTTATACATATCCAGAGATTATGGTTCGATTTTTAAGCACATTCATCTATGTACAAACCAATCTTGAAGAAAATAATGGCACAAACATATGTAGGTCATTCAAAATCAATCGTCAAGTCCTGGCTAGGAATTATTAGCATGAACACTAACCCTAGTTGGATTACTAGCAGAAATCATTTCCACAGATGAAACAACTAATCACTTATCACTTGTACCATTCAAACAATCAATAGACTACACGAATCTAACGAAACTTAGTCAGATTTCATGGATTGGGAGAACATAACCATATGATTTCTATTCCAAAATGGGGGAGGCAGGAGTAACTAGAGAAACCCGGGGACTTATTTGACACATAAATGGGTATAGATGACTAACCAGTTGTCTGTCATCGTCAGAGTCATCACCGGAGTTGTCGTCGGAGTCGTCGCCCGAGTTGTCACCAGAGTTGGTGTGGAACTCCGCCTCCGGCTGTGGAAGCTCGACACCGTTGACAACGTCAGGTTGCAGCGATAACTCACAGGCGGTGACGGCAACCTCTATCTCCATCTCCACGCTGTGTGTCGGTGCTTTAGCAGCCCCGACGTCGCCACTCCCTCCGATGGGGCACTTTGGCGGCATCCTCATACACTGATGGCTTTGATGACTGAGAGCGGCATCGAGGATGCAAGCGGAGAGAGGGGATTGTGTGTAGCGAGGATGGGGGGTGCGGCTGCTCGGGCGCACCATTAATATGGAGTAATGGGAGAGAGGCGGGCAATGGTCAAACCGCTAGCTCTCCTCCTAGTGAGCCTATGCACCGGACTGCTGGCATGCCTACCGTCTTTTCACACAGATACTCGCACGCCTCCCGATGACACTATGCAGCGAGCATGCCTCTGTCAATTCACACACCTGCACGCACGCCTCCCGGTTTGCTTGCGCGGTGGGCTGCTCGTGTGCGTCCCGTCAACTCACGCCTGCTCGCACGGTACATGGGTCACGTGGTGGCATGTATATTGTTTTTCTATTTGGATGATTAATGATGTCGCTTTAATTTTTGCTTAACCGAGGCATGTCATGTATCCATTGTTGATCAAACGCTCACGGTTCGAATAATTAGTCTGTTTGGGATATTAGTTCCCAATTATGAATAATCTCCCGCTTATAATTATATAAAGATTACATCAAAACTAGTCTCAAATTTAACCAAAAAATTACAATGCAACTTTGTATTGGTGTCCATATGACAACATGATAAGTTTCATGAACTTCAAATAAGTTTTGGATGTACTAGTATTTAAAAATCAAGATTCTCATTGTTTGAAATTTGTTGGAGTAAACATGCACCCAGTGAGACACATGTGTTTTTGCAATCCATTTAGGTGCACTGTCACGTGTGCATGTAGCTCGAATTTGATTTCTGCACATTATACCCGTAGAAAATCAATCAATTAATGTACTGAAACGTCTTAATGATCTCTGATTTTTTTCAAAATTAAAACGTCCCACCTTTGGTAACATATATATGTTCACCGCAGGGTAATTAATTTAACATGCATCGTAGTTGCGGTGGATTCGTGGTGTGTGTGCGCGTGTGGGTGTGTGCGTCTAGGGGTGGTGAGTGGCTCGCAGTACACTACAAGTTGTGAGCCACCGTGTGGGTTGGTTGTTTTGATAGGGAGGCCGGTGCCACATCAGAGTCGTGAATTCGTAATTTAAAACATTACACAACCCTTTCATAGATACATGTGTTGGCCACATGCAGTCGATGGTTGTCCTACACGACACTCAATACTTGCGTATGACCCTTTCTATGGGCCCGCGAGGTCGTCGTCCATCACTTTGACGAACAACCGATCGTGAGGTTAATTTGACCAGCAAGGTTGAATCTTTTTTTTTTGTGTTATGGTGGTATATAGTACGCGTCTAAGAGGTGGGAGGGGACTAGCATATATATATATACTATACGTACGCATCCGTGAACAAGTAGACCTCACTCAGTGTCGGAACTTTTCGGTTTCCGAGGCACGTGCCACATCAAAATTGTGAAAATGGCTATTCAAACATCACACAACACCTCTTTGCGCCACATGCATGCAAGCGGTGGTTATCCTAGCTAGGACACTCACGTGTGACGCTTCCATCTATGGGCCCACGAGGCCATTGTCGATGCATGTGCATCACTTTGGCCTACATCGGGAGACGTTAATTAATTTCACCATCGATGAGGATTCTTTTTGGGTTGTGTTACGGTAGGAGCATATAGTATGCGTCGAGGAGGGGGAAGGGAACCATCATATATATATATGTAGTACGCTTCATGAACCTTGCTCTGTGTGGGTGCATGGTTTACGGTTTTTGAGGCATGTGTGGCACATCAAAGTTGTGCATTTTAGATATTATATTCAACATATGTTTGGCCCACTTGCAAAGCGATGGTGGTTGTCTTCTCACACCCACTAAAGCGGTTAGCGATATCGATGCTTTCCATTTGTGGGCCCGCTTGGTCCATCACTACTTTTTGCCTCACAATGAGAGTGGTTAATTTGGCTTAGGAGGGGGTTATTTTTTTCTTGCAAATACGGTATATATATATATATATATATATATATATATATATATATATATATATATATATATATATATGAGCACACACGCATGCATGTGTACGCATGAATCCCTCCCATCGAGTTGAAGTGGCTAGTACAATGACACGTCATGAACCGATCTCGCTCTGTGTGGGGAGAGTGTATGATTTTCGATGCACCCGCCACATCAATGTTGTGAAATGGTATTCAAACATGCATGCATGCATCAATGTTGTGAAATGGTATTTCAATGTTGTGAAATGGTATTCAAATATGCATGTAGTGGTTGTCTTCGAACTGTACACTCCCTCGCGTGGTTATCAGCGACAAGCCTATATATTCATGGGCCCGCGTGGACATCCATGATCACCTTGACTGACAACAAGATAGGTTACCATGGCGGATTCTTCATTTGGTTCGTGTTATCATAGTATAGGTCATGGTGATATTCAGACCTAATTAAAGTTTGAGTGCAGATAATATGCACGCATGCATGCATGAATCCCCGTTGTCAGCTTGAAGTGTGGTGTAACATACATATGCATCATCAACCTAACCCTCACTGAGTGTGGAGATTTCTAGTTCCAAATCACGGTGCCACATCAAAGTTGTTTCATTGTGTACTAAAAAATACACCTGATCCATACATATGTTTGGGCCACACGCATGCAGTGGTTGTCTTCGGGAACTAGCTACCTGTGTGATTATTGGCGAGCAATCCTATCTGGGGTCGCATGGACGACCATCACTTTGACCAGCAACAAGAGAGAGGTTGTACGGCCAAGGTGGATTATTCTTGGTCCGCTTTACGATCAATCTTGGTGAGATGCCTCTCTGGCCCGACGACTAGAAGTGTGTGTGTGTGTGGGGGGGGGCTGCTACTTTGCATTTTGCTAGGTGAACCTTG
>NC_041391.1:304408992-304409721 GCF_002162155.2 Triticum dicoccoides
CCTTGGTTGGGGGGCATGCATTCATAGCTTAGGCCCTTCGTGCTGACATGAGGGGGGGGGGGGCAAGCAATACCGTGCAGTTTGCAAGATAGGTGCAACATCGAAGTTGCATTTTGTATTTTAAAATCAAACCATCCTTTTCATACATATAAATTTGGTCGACATGCAAGTGCGTTCGTGTTTTGACCCTCTCCCTCGTCATTTTTGGCCAAATTTATGAACATTAGACAAGTCGGATGACGCAACAGACACGGTTCACTCAAACTAACCGTGTGCCACGCCGGTGCCCCTGTCACGCACACATCCGCACAGTACATTGGGCTCCAGAAGGCTCCCCCTCTCAAAAATATCTGCCCGCCTCAAGGGTTTTTCTGTTTCATAACAGACGAGTTTTATCTCTGGACCGTGTGCGATGTTTCTTCTTCCCAATCCCACCTGCATCCCTAGAAAATATCTGCCCACCTCGAGGAGGGTTTTTCTATTTCATGACGCACAGTTGTTATCTCCGGACCGTGTGCGATGTTTCTTGTTCCCAATCCCGCCTGGCCCTAGAAAATATCAGCCCGCCTCGAGGGTTTTTCTGTTTCATAACACACGGCTGTTATCTCCGGACCGTGTGTGATGCACCATAATCAAAATTTTCATTAGCCCCGGCATTTCACTGGCGCGTTTGACTCCCGCATTGTAAAATTGTTAGTACCCGTGTCATTTCCTCAAACACACACACCC